>NC_065451.1:89386547-89621547 GCF_917563875.1 Diabrotica virgifera virgifera | reverse complement strand
ATTCTGATTGGTCTATCAGCTTCGTGTTTTCAACGACGTAACCATGGATACCGATCGCAAAGCAAAGTTTGACGTTTGCCAAAAAAATTATTGTAGCTGTATACGTCAAAATGAGTCGTTTCGGTGGTACTTCAAACGAAGTTATAAACCAAAACATTGAAGAAAATATTCCCAGTAACACAAGAAAATCTAAATCTTATATATGGAGACAATTTATGATGTTCTGTGTGGATCGCAACTACAAATTAGATGCAGAAAATAACAACGAAAGACTGGCATTCATTCTAAAAGACTGGTCCTTCAACATGCGAAAAATTGATGGTAGTGATTACAAGGAAAGTGTTATTATTAAAACCATATGGAACACTACTGCAAAATTGGTACAAGAAAAATATTTCTGAGTATCAGAGACATATTGATCCCTTAAAAGATATAACCTTCAAGGAAGCGAGAGCGGCTCGTGATAGTAAGAGAAAATTGTTGCAAACTGTAACCGATAAAAGGAAAATGGGTTCTGTCGCTATGACTTCGGATGAATATAAAAATGTGTGCTTAAAATAGGACGAAGACACGCCAGAGGGACTCCAAAAGAAGTTTTTTCATATTCGCATTCATTAAAAGATGGCGCCATCTAAAAAGACGCGTGAGAGCGAGTCTGATACAAAAGTGCAATTTTCTTGCTGTAAAACAAAATCTTTTAATAGCTTAATATGCATTAAGTGTGGTAATGCATTTCATAAGTCCTGTGCAGTGCGCGATTGGGCCGAGAAGGTGAAAATTATAGACGAAACGAGACTTTATTGCTGTGATTTCGACGTAGATCAAGCCGCCATGTTGCCAAAAAATATGAATAAGGATGACCATAAGCAGGTAGCTTTAAAAGACATGGAAAACTCCTATCTAAAAAAGTTGAATCAAGAGCTTGCAAGCGAAAACAGGCTATTGGAAGAAAACTGTTCTTTACTCCGAGAAAAACTAGCAAGGTATGAAAATCCCGGTAAAACAAACAACAACAATTCTACTTGTAAACAAGGTCAAAGTCCTTTCCTCGCTCCGATTCCACCGTCAACAATACAGACCACGGATAATCCAACAGTGCAGAAATCTACCAACGTAGATGGAAATACAGATGAAGCAGACTTAGTTCGTATTACTAAAGCCAGAGATCGCGACAACAGCCGCGACGTGACTGACAACACGGTAGGAACAAGTCTGCAACCCAACACCCATGTATCTCTGGGAATAGCCACGGAAATCATGCGGGTAGAAGAAGTAGTGACAGATGAAGTTTTTGACAAAACAAACGATGATGTGACAGATACAATAAATGAAAATAAACATAACCAAAATCAAAAATATGAATGGAATAAGGTGCTATCCAAGAAAAAAAAAAGCATCCTTCACGTAAGGATACTAGGCCCGCTCCTAAACTGGGCAGAAGTAATGACTGCACTCTAAAAGCCGCAATTTCATGTCCATTGGAGTGGATATTTATATCCGGTCTCGATCCAAAGACTGAAGCCAAGGATGTCAGGGAGTATTTAGAACAATTAAAAATTACCAATGGAATTCAATGTTATAAACTACGAACCAAAAAATAAAAACCACTGTAGTTCTTTTAAGGTGGGCGTCCCTTCAAATCACAAAGTCACCTTGATGGATGATGAACTTTGGCCAAATGGTGCTCTAATAAACCATTTTATAAACCTGCAGCGCCCCACTCTACCAAAATAGCTTTGAATGGGGTTTATGGAGACTCACCACTGGAAAGTGTAAGTCCTGCGCAAGACAAAAATAATATAAATTATAATAAGACATTTTATTCAAAATTTAGTTTTAAGGTTTTATTTATTAATGTTTTGTCCATAAAAAATAAGATTAATGAGCTGGAGGCTTTCATGACTGGGAGAGAACCGGATGCACTCTGTCTGGCTGAACACTGGCTATCAGATCTGGAATACAGGTCCTTAAGAGTCTCCAATTTTCCGCCAACTTCAGCCTTCTGCCGAACAAACTGTAAGGGAGGCGGAGCAGCCATTTTAATAAATAAAAACATTCTCTTTAAAGAGTGGCATAATGTAAAAGATCTGTCCATACAGGGACAAATTGAATTATGTTGTGCATATATTGAAAGATATAAGTTATATTTATTAACTGTATATAGGCCTCCGTCAGGCTCTTTTAACGTTTTTATTGAAGTACTGGAGGGAGCTTTACAATCACTTAACCCTACTAAGAAAATCTTGATTCTTGGGGATTTTAATATTCATTTTAATACAGATTCTCCTCACTGTACAGAATTATGTAACCTAATGCATAGTTTCGGTTTTCATCAAAATAATTTCGAAGCCACCAGACAGAAAAACTGTCTCGATAATGTTTTTTTCCAATTTGGATCCACAGGACCTTCAGCTACAAGTTGTTGATCCTGGTATATCTGACCATAGAGGTATATACCTGGAATTTACCTTAATAGGAGGAGAACAATTTTCTGATCCTCAAAAAGTGTTTTTTAGACCCATCACTGAGAGAGGAAGATACTTGTTCTTCTCTATGATAGAGGACATTTCATGGGACTTTATTAATGACACTAATATGAATGCGAATAATAAGTTTTCCTATTTTGTTCACATCATTTCCAATGCATTCTTGACCTGTTTCCCGGAAAAGTCTTACTCTAAAAGAAAGGGTCAGGCGGGTGTGGTGAGTTGGTTTAATGATAGCTTGAGAACAATGCGTGATAATATTCAATTTTTTATAGAACTTAATAAACAGCTTGATGCACCAAATTACCTACAGGAATACATAAAGAATATTAAAAATGAATATCGGACAGCAATAAAAGCAGCAAAGAAAGCTACCAATGACCACCTAATTTCAAACTCTCATAACCCGATTAAAACAATGTGGAATATCATTAATGAGTATAGAGGCATCACAAAAACTGAAACTAATTCTAATATAACACCTGATCAATTTAATCATTATTTTCTAAACTTTGCCTCCGAGCTGCATAGCCGTACACCTGCACCCCACAATGACCCACTCAACTATGCACTACCTTATGCTGAACAGATGTTTGAATTTTAACCAGTCTCTTTTAATGAGGTAAGAAATATTGTGAACTCTCTCAAAAATAAAAAAAGTAAGGACCCATTTAATTTAACTGTCAGCTTAATCAAAGGGATAAAAGATCTAATAATATGTCCTCTGACCAAGCTCATAAACTTATGTATAGCTGAGGGTGTTTTTCCTGAAGTTTTAAAAACTGCGGTGGTCATTCCTGTTTTTAAAAAGGGAGAGACAGATCAAATGTCTATTTACAGACCTATCTCTCTGTTACCTATATTCTCGAAGATATTTGAAAAATGTCTTGCTGGAAAAATAGTAAGTTTCTTTGAGTCTAACGGGCTCTTCGTTGAATCTCAATTTGGCTTCAGAAAGGGTTTGAAGACTGTTTAGGGTATTTTGAATCTTGTAACATACATCCAAGATGCTTTTGAACAAGGTAACTATATGTCTTCCAACTTTTGCAACCTAAGTAAAGCCTTCGATTGTGTGTCCCACGAAATTCTTACTGCTAAATTGAGTAAATATAACTTCTCAATCTCCAGTATATCATTGATCAAAATTATTTGACGGACTGCTGCCAGAGGGTGAGATTTGCAGGTGTTGAATCGGAGAGAGGATGCTTGCGCATAGGAGTTCCTCAGGGCTCTGTGTTGGGTCCCTTATTATTCTTGATATACATCAATGATTTACCACTTTCATGTCAAACTGCGCATTTCACTCTCTTTGCAGATGACACAACAATCTCATCCTGCAGTAAGGATTTGGTAACAGCAGTGGGGTTCAGTGTCGGAGGCAGAACAATGGTTCCATTCTAATAGGCTGTTTCTCAATACAACCAAAACACAATCCTTACTTTTTTCAACTAGAAATATTCCTGATGAACTGGACAATGCATCCTGTGCTAAATTTCTTGGTGTTCTGCTGGACCCTGGTCTGATATGGGATGCTCATACCACCTCTTTAGTGGCAAAGCTATCATCAAATACATTTTTGCTTCGTGGACTTTCATCCTGTTTCTGCTTCCATACTAAAGCAGGCATATTTTTCTTTGTGTCACTCACATATCTCCTATGCTATTCTCGCATGGGGCCATAGTGCAGGAGCGAAGGATGTATTCAGACTGCAGAGAAGGGCCATTCGCATTGTCGCAGGCTTGCCATATCGAGCCGATTGCAGACAAGTTTTTATAGATTGGAAAATATTAACATTACCTTGCCAGTATATATATGATAATCTTATATATGTAAAATGCAATATGCATAAATTCCAGACTGATGAATTACGTTTCTTTGAACAGATTCATAATATTAACACATGCTTTAGAGGGAACCTTGCCCCAAAGTTTCGTAGGTTGGAGAGGTGCAGAGATGGCCCATCATGTCTGGCTATACATTTCTTTAATAAATTACCCCTAATAATTCGAGAACTGCCCTTAGATACATACAAAATAAAAATCAAAGAACTTCTTTTGGTGGGTGCTTACTATTCTCAGGAGGAATATCTCGGGGCTACCCTGTTGTGATAGTCCTACAGCTCTCTTAAATGTTCTGTGTGCTCTTGTGTTTTTATGCTAATATTCTAACTTTGTGTTAAGTATTTAGACTAGGTGATAAAATTTTATAGATTTTACTTATTAAGTGTTAGCTTGCCAATGTATTTCAATGATGCATTTTAACAGACTTTGACTTATGTAAATACTTTGTATATTGACATCAATAAACAGAATTGAATATAGCTGCCGTAGAATTAGCTTGGAGAGGTAACGAATCAAGTTTTTCCATGTTACATTTTTTCAAGGAAGAGACTAACAACAAAGGCTGTTTAACAAACAGAATTGCATATAACCCGATATTCTCCAAAACCCGCCAAGGTGGTGATAAAAACTGTGCAGATAATAAATGGCTTACTCAAAATTTGAAGAATCCTGAAATGTGTCCTGTGAGATTATACCGGAAACTTATATCGAAAAGGGAAACTATTACCAATGATAGACTTTTTCTGACTGTGGATGGCAAGTGGAATAAATATAATAATAGTAATTGGTACAAGAATTGTCCTATTGGTATTAATACAATATCCAAATGGACAAAAATGTCTGCAGAAAAGAGAGAATTAGACACTAAAAAAGTGAAAATAACGAATCACTCTAATCGTGACACTGCAGTTAGTCAGTTACTACAATCTGGCGTTAGTGAACAACAAGCTATGAAAATTACTGGACATGGAAGTTCGAACTCGATGAAACCGTATTTACATCTTAGTGCCGAACATCATCAGAACATAGCGAATACTTTTAGGAATACTCCAAGTACATCAAGTAATAATAGCAACAATACATTGTATCCACCTAATAACGGACATACTATTCAAAATTTTTACAATTGCACCGTTTATAATAATTATAGTCGAGAATGTGTTTTTTTCGTGTACAAATTATTTATTGTTATAGGTAAAAAATAATTATAACAAATTATTTACAGTTATAATAAATATTTTATGATTATGACTAATTGTGAATTATTCAAAAAATGGATAGATTTAAGTTACCTAGATCAAATGTATTATTATTAAATTCCTTCCTCTCATTCTACTGAATTTTTTACCTATCATTTTGTTCGTGAAAGTCTAATAAAATACCACTCGTGATTTAATTTATCTTATAAGTCTGTCTTTTATTTCTAAACTCAACTGAGTTGCTTAAAGAAAACACCACTCGTCCTACGGACTCGTGGTGTTTTCAAGCAACTCAGTTTCGTTTAGAAGTAAATCGACAGACTTATCGCGAAAATTGTATCACTAGTGTTATTACTATTGATAACACACCTTTACTTACAAGAGAACAAAATAACCGACCTACAAGACAAACTAATATGTACGCTTAACGAGAAAAATACCACAGAATACGAGACACAAGATACATACACGCACAAAACTTTAGCAAAAGAACTATACGACCTGAAACAAACTTTAATAAACACACACAAAACACAACCACACACACACAAGGATACACACACACACACCACACACACACACACACACACCACACACACACACACACACACACACACACACACGCACACGCACACGCTCACGCACACGCACACGCACACGCACACGCACACGCACACGCACACCAGAAACACAATCAACAGCATCCTCGCAACAAGCACAATCAACAGCATCCTCACAACAAGCACAATCAACAGCATCCTCACAACAAGCACAATCAACAGCATCCTCACAACAAGCACAATCAACAGCATCCTCACCACAAGCACAATCAACAGCATCCTCACAACAAGCACAATCAACAGCATTCTCACAACAAGCACAATCAACAGCATCCTCACAACAAGCACAATCAACAGCATCCTCACAACAAGCACAATCAACAGCATCCTCACAACAAGCACCACCAACATTCACAACAAGCACCACCAACATTCACAACAAGCACCACCAACATTCACACAAGCACAAATACCACACGGAACCGCACAAACACAAGTAACTAATACAACACCGGACCAACAGAACACAACAGAGGGGCCCCAAATAAAATCTTACGCAGACATAACGAAGGCTATCACAGGAAACCCACCCCAACGCGAGGAACCATGGACCACACCGAAGACAAAAAGACGATACGACACTATGATTAAACTAAAAACAGGAGACAACGGAAAACTGATGGACAAACTAAGAGAAACGATAAAACCAAAGGACGTAGAAAACATGAAAATAAAAAGGACGAAAGATGACAACACAATCATTATAACAACAGAAGACCAAAACAAACAAAGAGAACTAAAACAAAAAGCATTGACATGCGAAAACTTAGAAATTAAAGACGTCACAAAAACCAAAGGCCCCCTTCTAATGATTACGGGCATGGACAAGAGACAAAACAGGGACCAATTTGCACGGGCAATAAGAGCCGAAAACGAATCCCTAGAGGAAGAATTCGGCGAGGAAATAAACAACATAAAAATAGTACACGCAAAACCCTGCAGAAATCCATGGCTGGAAAACGTAATCATGGAAGGACCTAGAGGCATTATAAAACGAATACTACATAACGGACATATACAGATTCGGCACTTTTTTAACTACCCTATGGGTTATTCAGTGTGTGGAACAAAGATAATACTTAATTGTTTGAAAGCGAGTGAGACACAATCCACTCATGTTGTGGATCGTCTCCCCACTCCAGTCAAGTAAGGAGTCTGACAATTCGACAGTGTTGCTATATTTCTGTTATATCATTCCTTCTAAAATATTAGTCGGATATTGAATGTAAAATAATATTTAAATCCGTTACAGTTTACTGTCGAATGAAAATTAATATTGTCCCAACAAAACTTAAATGAAGTAGTCATGTAATTGTTATTTTTTAAACGATTCCATCAATTACTTGATTAATTAACACAGAACACTCATTTTACAAATTGATGGGTGACAACAGCGCAACTTCACTAGACAGACAGCAATATTCCCCTCATTTCCCTAAAAGGCTAGGCGGGGCTTATGATTTGCTT
Organism: Diabrotica virgifera virgifera; assembly: GCF_917563875.1. Lineage (NCBI taxonomy): Eukaryota > Metazoa > Arthropoda > Insecta > Coleoptera > Chrysomelidae > Diabrotica > Diabrotica virgifera. The sequence continues at coordinate 89,613,934 of NC_065451.1, read as the reverse complement.
CTATTTTTCGTATTTTCGCGCTCAACAGGTCGAATTTCAGATTTCGGGTTCTATTGTTTACATTTACAAGCTGTTGTCACATAAGGTTGAAAATTAAAAAATAATTAACATGCCAAACTTTTATAAACGAGAAGAAAAGATCAAAATGATAAAATGGTATTATGTGGGACATTCTATTCTGACAATAATACATTTATTTATTGGTGATTTTGAAAATCGCCCAATTCCAACAAAAAAAAACAGTTCGGTCAATAATTAAAAATTTCGAAAATTTTGGTTGCATAAATAACTGTAGAAAATGTCGTCCTGCGAATCAACCACGACCGAAAGTAATTTATGTCGAACGCGAAGCTCGCGAAATGCAAGTCTGCTTAGCTGCTGCCTTGTTCGAGCAGACAAATTGCGGACGAAGTTGACCTAAAGGAGAGCACTGTGAGGAACATTTTAAAGCAAAATGGATACAAGTGCTATAAAGTGCAAACCAAACAAGAACTTTTCCCAGACGATCATTTTAACGTATGCAATTTTGTCAAGCTATGGTTGAGAAGTCGAATGTCGACAATAACTTTTTAAAAAATATTGTGTTTACCGATGAATCTTCATTCACCATCCACAGACGTCATAATCCATCTGTCGTCCGCTATTGGTCTAGGAAAAATAAACGATTGAGTATTGCTGTGCGAACACAATACCCAAACAAATTAAATGTGTGGACTAGACTTCATAGCGATCATATAATTGGTCCATTTTTTATTATGGGAAATCTGAATGGACGTAAGTACCTAGAATTATTGCAAAATCAGATTATTCCCGCAATTCTAAACGTCGCGCCCAACTTCGACGATGTCTGGTTTCAACAGGATGGTTCCCCAGCACACAATTCAGCCGCAGTCAGAAATTATTTGGAACAAACATTCCCGGGACGATTAATTTCTACTCGAGGGACAATAGAATGGCCCCCTAGATCACCAGACTTAGCACCTTTAGATTTTTATTTCTGGGGTATGCTAAAATCCAAAATATATCAGCATGAATTTGAACGAGCGACCACTTTAGCAGAATTACAACAAAAAATTGTTCAGCTCTGCAGTGAGGTAGAGCCAGATCAGCTGAATGCAATGAGATCGTCATTGTATGATCGATTCGGTTTTTGTTCACTGCAAGAGGGTGGTTTGTTCGAACATTTACTTGTTTAGAATTGTTTTTGCCTTTAATTTTAATTTAATTATTTAGAATAAATTTTTCAGTTGGTTTTCTTATAAAAAAATATTTTTTTAAAATGACTTTAATTTTAATTTCATTATTTAGAATAAATTTTTCAGTTGGTTTTCTTATAAAAAATATTTTTTAAAATGACTTTAATTTAATTTAATTATCTAGATTTGTTATTGTTATGTTGGTTATATTTTTATAAAAAAAGTACTTATTTTGTTATTTAGGTTAAAAATTTTTTTTGGGGATAAAGGGGTAGAATGCGAAAACATGGAGTTGATTCCAGTTTACTCCAATTAGCCTCTTCTACTCAAATCCGACTATCACCTTCACGTTGGTGTCCCCTCTTAACCGAACAACCCAACCTAGAGATCCGGTATCCAAGCTCGGGTGGAAAGTTGGGTCGGGAACTGACGAGAGCGGGTGAAATGGCCCTCCGAAAAGGGAGTTTGGCGTTGGGTTACCTACCCAACCCCGTAAAAATCCATAGTTACGAAATCTAAAGTTGAAAATGCTGGACGGAAATCTCGACGACGACCTATAGGTATGCAACGAAATAAGGACAAATATTAAATTATATGAAGCCATGGATGAATTCCACATCCCTGATAAACTGATAATATTGGTTAAGGCTACAATGCGCAAAGTTGTAAAGTCGAAATACAGGGCGAACAATGGCGTTTGAAACGCATGTTGGGCTGCGACCGGGAGATGCGCTGGTGTGTCTCATTTTCAACATAGCTCTGGAAAAGTCGGTTGAAATGCCCGAATAGACAACAGAGGAAATATTTTTAATAAATCATCTCAAATTTTGGCATATTATGTAGATGACGTGGACCTAGTTTCCCTACAACACGCAAGCTAGAAGAAATGTCACCTTCTCAAATGCTTCAAAAAATATAGAGCTGCAAGTAAACGAGGAGAAAACTAAGACGATGGCATCAACACCCAACAATAGAGCCAGAAACATCGGTCACCAATTCACTGTTGATAACTCTACCTTTAAAGCGGTGGACAAATTCACATACTTAGGCACCCTGATCGCCAAAGAAAACGTCATGACGGCTGAAATCAAGCGAAGGATACCTACAACATTTTTGTTCAATTTATTAGATAATATTTTGTATTTTGACAACGACATTCGAAGTAGGAGTTTTTTAAGTTAAATTGTGGCTTATTTCCCATTTAGAATAATAAATTACATAAGTAAATGCCACAAAAAATAGAAGATTTTATTAGATAGAACAATGTTTTAGGTGAAATATGTTTTAAATACGTATCCATAAACTTATAAAAATAAGAATCCATTCGTAAATACCGCGTAGATATGCATAGAAAGCTGCAATCGTGCAAGTAGTTAGTTTCATTCGGTTCCCTTGGCGCGATGCAGACCCTTAAGTCACATATCGCACCGGCAGAGGATATCGGACTGAACTGAAGTTTAATCTTGGCAGGCGGGCGTGGCTTATTTTGCTATGAATTGAGGGGAATAACGCGTAGTTGCCACGCATCAATTCCTTACGTCAATGTTCTTTGTTAACTAATTAAGTAATTAATAGAATCGCTTAGAAAATAACTATTACATGGCTATTTTATTTAAGTTTTTTTTGTGACAATACTAATTTTAATTTTACAATGAACTCTAGTGAAATTAAATATTATTTTACCCTTTTGTATCTCACTAATATTTTAGAAGGAAAGATGTAACAGAAATGTAGCAACACTGTTTCAAGATCAAACCCACTCATTCGAGATCGTGACTGCATCTCACTTGTATTCACACAATTAAATATTATCTTTATTCCACACACTGAATAACCCATAGGGTAGTTAAAAAAGTGCCGAATCTGTATACTACGACCTCACAAAATTCTACGTTAGAGAATACATAAGGGTCACCATGTGCTTCCGGTGCTGCAGGTTTAACCATACGAACAAACACTGCAATGCCCAGAACCCCATCTGCTTCAAATGCGCGGGCAAACACGAAGGTATGACCTGCTCTAGCAGGACGTACAACTGTGCAAACTGTCAAATTATGGGCCTGCAGCCCCGGGCACACATGGCAAAAGACATGAATTGCCCGATACAGATACGTAAAACGGACGAAGCAAAACAACAAACGGACTACAACTAACGACACAAGACAAAACAGAACCAAAACAACAGATCAAACAAAACCAACAGAAACCAACACACACAACACAACGACGACATGGCCTCTTTCATCCAGTTCAACGCAGGAAGAGGCTTAGAGGCAACAGACAAAATAATACATAAAATGAACACCGACAAAATAGACATAGCCCTCATCCAAGAACCCGGCCATAACATCTGGCAAAACACAGATTACATCACCGTAGGGTTGAACAAGAAAACGAAAGCTCCAATCCTCATAGACAAAAAACTAACGAAACAAGTCACACTAATAACAAACAGAACTGACGAAAATTCCACGACGATACATCTACAAACGGAAAATACAACATACACAATTGTAAACATATACGATACACCCGGAGGAGACAAATATAATGTATTAGACAAACACAAGACGCACATAGAAAACGACACAAACAATACAATTATCACCAGCGACATGAATGCCAAACACACTTGTTGGGGTGGGGGCATAAATGACAACCGGGGACAAGACATAATAGACTGGACAACTCAGAACCACATATAAATTAACAACAAACACAACAGTCCTCCAACTTTTCTCACCACAAGAGGGAGAAGCTGGATCGACCTGACACTTACAAAAAACATGACAATAAATGACTGGACGGGCCAAGAGGAGGAAACCCTTAGTGACCACCAGTACATTACATTTAACATAACTAAGCACACACAAAACAGAAAAAAAACACAACAAGAAACAAACTAAACATTGCGCACATTAATAAAACAAAACTGAACACACTGACAACGACAAAGGTTTGGGATCTGTCAGGTAACACAAACCAAAAAGCACAAAAAATACAGCAAGACATCATACAAATAACCAAAGAAGCAACTAGAAGAACAAGCAAAAACAGGAAACCAAACCAAGTTTGGTGGACTGACGAACTAGAAAGATTCAAAAGAGAAACCAACAAAAAAAGAAGAAAGTACCAAAAAGAAACGGACCCGATCAACAAAAGAAGAGACGAAATCACATACATGGAAGGCAGAAGACGCTACAAAGACGCCATAGAACAGGCAAAAAGAACTGCAATCAGGCAATACCTGACAAATCACGACCCAGACAACCCGTGGAACGTAGGATACAAAATCATAAAGAAAAAAGAAAATGACAGCAATACACTCAACACTATCGAAAGAGCAGACGGAACCTACACAGTAGACAGGGAAGACACAATAAAATACCTACACAAAAAGTACTTCCCACAAGATCCTATAGACGCGGACGACGACACACATAGAACACTTAGAACAAAACAGTATCACCAAAACACGAACAACGACAAGGAATTCACACAAGACGAAATAAAACAAACAATACAAGACATGAAAAACAAAAAAGCTACAGCGACAGACGGCCTAAGCAAAGAAATAGTGGAACTAATACATGACATAAAACCAGAAATATTAACAAACATATACAATGAATGTCTACAAACGGGAGGGTTCCCGGAGTGTTGGAAGAGGGCTGACATGGTCTGGCTCCCCAAAAAGGACGGAGGCAAAAGACCAATCTGCCTCCTTCCCACACTGGGGAAAATCTTAGACAAAATGACCGCAAAAAGACTAACACATCACCTAGAAACAAATGACAAACTCAACAAAAACCAATTCGGATTCAGACACGGACACTCAACTATAGACGCGATAACACAAATAGTAGGAAAAATAAATTACAACAAACGACACAAACTACACACACTAATAATCACACTAGACTTACAAAACGCCTTTAACTCGGCATGGATACCCACAATAACAAACAGTCTACATAACGCCCAAACACCACACAACATACAAACACTATGCACAGACTTCCTGAAAAACAGAACAATCATGACAGAACAGATACAAGACAAAACAGAAAAAGGTTGCCCGCAGGGGTCGAGCCTGGGTCCCATATTATGGATCCTCCTGATGGAATCCTGGTTCGACGCCATCGAGCAAACAGAGAACACGACAGACTTCGACATACTACAAGCTTTCGCCGATGACCAGATAATCTTACTAACTGGCAACTCACTAAACCAAATCGAAAATATATGGCTAAAAATATGGACAGCGTGTGAAAAATGGGCTAGGTCTCACAAACTGCAATATAACAGCAGCAAGACCGAAGCTTTGTTCATGGATGTTCTTTGGATTGTCTGCCAATTACATTCTAACGTACTTCCTCCGAGGCATTTAATTGAAAAGTTAGATGGAACCACGTCTGGTCCTAGGGGATTCTCGGGACCAATCGGAAAGAGTTTAGCAATTTGCGACCAGTTACCAGTAATAAATTATAAACCTATTAAAAGTGAACTGCCCGAAGTAGATAGAGAACAACTAAGTACCGATCAAAAGTTCCTCTTCGATATAAGCACCGCTGTAAGTACAGGTGAATTTCCTGCCAGTCTTGCTTCCAAGAATCCTGGTAAATTATCTCATGCGAGATGGCTTACCACTGCCAACAGAATTTTAAGGCTCTATGTAAGCACATTGAATCCATCAGAAAACCTAATAGAAATCGCAACTTTTATTAATAAGGTATATGCCCCAATGTGGTTTACTATTAAAACCAAATCAAAAATAAAAGATGCGCCGTTCAATTTATGGAAAAGTATATATTTGAGCCGATATTTAAAGAAAGATTTAAGAGAAATTGTTGATACAACTATACAAAGAAATGCATTTTTCGCCCACCCTGAAAGTTTATTGGTTGCAATGATAACTGATGAAAGGCGACATATTCGAGAGCTAGTGCGCCGAATATTATCCATTAGAGCAAAGAAGTCTGCAGCGGGGGAAGAAATTAAAATAAGAAAGTTTCAGGTCCCTAAAATAAACTTTTTGGCGACGGACTATGTTGACCTTATTTTTTGGCAAGAGCAAGTTATTAGTGAGTCAACATTAACCCAACATTTAAGTGACGAAGAGCTGAAAAATGCAATCGATAAAAACTCACTTATCTCTCAATTAACTTTTGATTTACCTTGTCACACTCAAGCCGTTGAGAGATGTGGTAAAGTTGTGTCAGAAGCATCTTTAGCTAGTGCTCGAGATGGTTTTATAAAATCACGTTTAAAAGATCGCAATATAATGCCAATATTTGAAACCAAACGGCATTATAAGGCGGAATAACGAGTTGTTATAAAGTAGAAAATTAAAAATAATAATTAAAATAGGGTGGTTGGAGGGCGAGTAGGGGTGGTGGAACACGAAATGCAGCCACCTCCACGTGGTGTGTTCTGGGTAGTTTATAAAACTAGCTGAGAGCTGCATATTGGTCTAAAACTAAAAAAATTAAATATTCTTAAGTTAATGCGGGGAATGAAGGAGTAGTCAAAATGAACCAAAAAAAGCATGAATGATCTACTAGTGCCTAAAAATAGATTAGCTGATAGTGCATTCTTGTATAAAAAATGTGAAAAAATTTTTTTTAAGGTCACGGCAGGGCATAATTTCAAGGTCAAAAAATTTTGAAAAAAATTGGTAAACATCTACTACTGTATAGGCAACTTTTGACATATAGTGCTAACTGCTAAAGTAAATTTTTGAAAATTCGAGATTTTTCGCTCCACCCTACTGTACACTACCACAACGACTAACAGCAAGACAAGCACTCACAGACAAACTCACACGCAAACACATAACATACACCTATACCCAAAGATGTAGTTGTGAGTGTAAGTTATTGTGTTTTCATCAAGTTTGATTGAGTTTGCTCTTGCTGAAATTGTAATTGACATGTGATTTTTTTTCCAATACCTAGCTTTATTTCAGTTTGTTATGAAAACAGAACATTTACCACCAATATCTCTGAAAAAATTTTTGTGGAAAAAAGTATGGACATTTAGATGCTGCTTTACAAGATGTTGCTACAGCAAATATTGAACATGAAGTAGACATTGTTATTATACCACCTGATGCTGATCCACAGACCGACGAAGAGGACTAGGACGAAAATGATTTAGGTGTCGAACATATATTTCCTAGAGACCAAGTCGGTGAAATCGAGTTGCAGCATATAAATAGCAGCGATGAAGAAATAAGTAAGGACGAAGACAGCTTGCCACTGTCTGAAAGATTGAACTTGAAATCACAACAGGCCAAAAGAATAAAGATAAATCAAAAATGGAATACATATTTTGTTGATACTAGTATGCCAGCAACTTCCGGTTGGGCTGACCGTTGTGAAATTTTAAAAAATGAATTGGAAAACTGTAGTCCAGTTGAAGTATTTGAAAAGTTGTTTGATGAAGAAATTTTTGCATCAGACAAATTTGTATTCTTCATAAAAAAATAAGACACAACTTCTTTGTTTCAAAAGCTGATCTCCAACTTTTTGTGGCAATTTTACTCCTGACAGGCTATCATAAACTACCAACCGAACGTAATTATTGGAGTCTTGATAAAGATCTTGGAGTGCCTGTAGTCGCAAATACTATGTCAAGAAACCGATTCCAGGAAATAAAAAGGTAGATAACGATAATCTGAATACCCACGACAAAATGGCTAAATTGAGGCCACTAATGTCACTTAACAAGATTTCAACAGTGGAGCGTTTTACATGAAAACCTGTCAATCGACGAAGCCATGGTGAAGTTTTATGGTTGACATTCCATTGTCGACAAACAATTGCCAGTTGGTCATTGAACTTTAATATGTGAAGTTTTAATCCTCAAAAATTCTGTTAACACGTTGATCGCCATAATGATATTTTTTGCCTTTTCCCCGGCCAATTTATTTTTTTCGTTTAAAACGTATAAAAATGCAGTACAAAAACAACGCATTTCCTAAATATAGCAAAATTTCTTTCTAAACATGATTTTGAATTGCGAGGCACGGCTGCATCGCGCGGCCTAAGAAATAAAACTGTTAAGCTGAGGCCATGCGATGCGCACGTGCCTAGCAAGAATAAACCTGCGTATTGTAGCGGTATGGGTCTAACCAGTGTATTATTTAGTTCGCATCAACTTGTTATCGTAGTAACAGTATCGCAGTAAAATTGAGAAAAATGGGTGATTATGAAAGTAAACTACAAAAACTAATGGATGATATGTTGTCAGATGAAGAGGTGTTTGAGTATTCATCGGAAAGTTATATTGCAAGTAGTTATTATTCAGATTCATCTAATTATTCTTCATCACCTGTTCAAAAAAAGAAGAAAAAAAAGGTACTCAACGTTTCTAATAACTCTAATAGCATAGATCAACCCAGTACATCAGTTGCAGTACAAATCGAAAGCGTTGAACAAGAAAAGCATGCTGACAACATGGAAACTAATTCTGTTAGCAGTCCTACGAATCTAATAGATGAAACGATTGAAAGTGTTATCAGAAACTTTGAGTGGGATAGTGATACAGCTGATGAAATACCTAGTGCTTCTACAGTGTTGAACTGGAATGAGATAACCGGGGATAATTTGAAACATTTCACTGTTTTCGAGGAAGGGTTGAATATAAATGAAAATATCTCAGGTATGCATGATAACCAGCCTATTGTTTTTTTTTACTGTTTGTGGATGACAATATCATGAATTTGATGGTACAAGAAACCAATAAATACGCTTCGCAAAAAGCAGAAAGAACCAATTTACTTCAAGCTCGGATTCGACAATGGAAGGATACTACTATTGACGAATTGAAAATATTTTTGGGTATACAGATTTGGATGGATTTAGTTCAGATGACTAGTGTGACATCCTATTGGAGTAAGAATATCTTATATTCAAACGAAATAAAATCGTTAATGTCCAGAAACCGATTTGAGCTCCTCTTGAGCCGCTGGCATTTTTCTGATAATGAAAGTACAGATACTTCAAACAGACTTTACAAAATCAAACCCCTTCTAAATCATATCAGTCAAAAATTTCAAAACGCAGTAACCCCTTCACGTAATGTTTGCGTAGACGAAACCCTCGTGCCTTTTCGAGGACGTCTTAGTTTTCTATAATATATAAAAAACAAAAGACACAAGTTTGGTGTAAAAGTTTTCAAACTTTGTCTTGAACAAGGTTACACGTATGATTTCAAAATATATTGTGGGACAGAAAAAAATACTACTTCTGACAGCGTACCAACATCGATTGTTATGGGGCTTTGCAAAAATTTATTGGATAGTGGTCGAACCATATTTGTGGATAACTATTATACCAGTATCGAACTTGCTCACAAACTGCTGGACAGACAAACTCATCTGGTCGGCACCTTAAGAAAAAATCGGAAGGGAATCCCAAAAGATATAGTACAAAAAAAAATTAAAAAAAGGCGAAGTTGTTGCCAAGGAAAGTGATTCTGGAGTGGTGATACTGAAGTGGTGTGATAAACGTGAAGTTTTGATGCTGACAACAAAACACAAAAATATGATGGTTACTGTAAAGTCCAAAAATGGAACTGAAAAGGAAAAACCAACAGCTATTAGAGACTATAACCAAAACAAGTTTCATTGATCTCTCTGATCAACTAAAAGCCTACTCTTCTTGTCTCAGACGTAGCCTCAAGTGGTATCGCAAATTGGCAATAGAAATTCTTCTAGGTTCAACTATCGTAAACGCGTTTATACTATATAAACAGGTTACTGGTAAAAATATCACAATTACCCAATTTAGAGAAGATATTGCCAAACACTTGCTAAATATAACCTCAAGAGAAAATCCTCCATTGGTAGAGAGCCATCACATTCAGGAAGTGAACACTACTAGTAGACGTAGATGCTCAAATTGCTACAAGAACATGTCCGAACAACACGGTAGAAAATACGCCACGTCTAGGCCACTATGTCGCGTTATAAATGTATACAGTGCGATAAATTTTATTGTATACCTTGCTTTACTTGTGTTCATATGTGCAAATTACGAGTAAAAAGACTGCAAAATACTGATTTCTTACGTTTTATTTTTTATTTTATTGTTGGAATACAAATTTTGTGTTTATAAATCTAAGCGAATATATTTTATTTTATATATTTTCAAATTTATTCCGTTTATTTTTCAAATTAAATAATATTTATCGTCTAAATTCATTGATTTTTTAATTACCTAACAAACTACATTACAGCAGTAAAAAGAATAAAATACATAAAACAAAAATATTATGGTATGATATTGTGACATTCAACCCTTAATCAAATCGTATATATTCGGGTCCAGGGCCGGGCCAACTAACTTAATTTGTTCATTGGGCCATCTACTCTTATTTCTCATAGCATTTCTACTCAAACGTGAAGCAACTCTGTGCAGCGCGGCTTGGAGTAAAACATTACATGCGAGACATGTGTGCGGCGCGGCCTGTTGTGAATACATTCGTGCGAGGCACACTTGCTACACATGGCGATCAACGTGTTAAGTTAACATTTAAAGGGTTTTTACCCAAAACATTTTGGTGCCTCAGGCATGCTATTTTTGGTTATTTAGTAACCCTGATGATGGATTTCTTAATCCGAAAAAGTTCTGTTTTAATGTAACCCTTCTTTAGGGTATTTTAGATATACCTTTCACAATAAATCTAGTATTTTTGTGATTTATGGTATAAAGCCAGCTACAGGAAGTTTATTTTCATCGCGCAGATTGTGAATATATTATCTATGACTGTCAATAAGCTCATAGAACACGACACTAGTGTAATGTACATAGTTGAAAATCAGACAAAGATAAACGAACTGATATCAGGTTATAATTGCATGACACTCGATCAACAAATGGATCTTATCACAAATTGGATGACCACCGTTCCTAATAATTCAAAGAGTATTTGGAAACCTACAGCAAAATGGCTTATGGGTTAACGACGGTTCCCTAGTAGAGTACACTATGTTGGCAAAGTTACAGGTAACAATATAGCTATAATACCTCGCACCATTGCATATTTTTAAACTTTTCTTTTGATTACAGAAGTAAAAACAAGACGAAGAGTTCAGTGTCGTATTTGAGGAAAAGCAATAAAATAGACAATGCTTTTGTCTTTCCTGGCGTGGATGTCGCTCTTATAAGAAAGCCAGATGTGGTATTTTTGCTTCCAGATCCATTTCAGCCGCCACTAAGCGACAATGCAACATTTTTAAATTTGGTATAAAATTTTCGGGACTCGATGTTTGATACGAAAACTGAAATAACCATGTCTCACTGTGCTTCGCATGAGCTACACAGAATTTAAATGACAAAAATAACCGCTTGTTCACAATTTGTTAGGTTTTTTTTCAGTTAATCTATTGTTGGCAAATAGACATCTAAACCGTAGTTAAGTATTTTTGACTCACTGTGGACCACCCTTCCCTATACAAAGACAATGATGTCGTCAGAGTTCCATACCAAACCTTTCTGCATCTTACTACTCAGTTCAAAAGCTGGTGATTATAAATAATGTATCTATATAAAGAAGACAGTGAGGTTCTCAGAGTTCCATAGCAAACCCTGCAGTTCTCTACTCAGTTCAAAAACTGGTTTGAGTTTACTATGGACTGTCCAAGTCCAGTTTACAAAATGTATAGTTAAGAAGAACAAACATAGGCAGCCACAAGGAAATAAATCCCCACGTAGCTGTTGCCCAAAGTTGTGAAGTCTTTTTCTATATATGAATTTTTGAAGTCGTCCTTGGAGTTGAAAATCCTTGATGTTGATCTACGTTCACGTCATAAAAATTCAATAAATATCTTTTCGTTAGTATTGGCAGAGGCGTTTGAATTTCACTTATTTCTATACTTCCTTTTCCATGATTATCATTCGATTTTTTAAACATACAGCAGATACTAACGACATATTAAAAAAAATCTTGGTAAGATATCTACTCCTTGAATGTTTTGAACAAAACTTGAAAAACCTGAAACTGGTTACAAAAAATAAACAAAACACAAAAAATAAACCAAAAACACAAAAAACATTTAATATTAACAATACTTTAGGGAATACATTACTCCATTTACACATTAGATCAAGATTTGGAATACTATTCGCCAATGTCCTTTTCTAAATTCAAAGGCTGTTTCAAAATCTGATGAGGTTTTACATGTTCTCAATAATTAAAAAATCCACTTATATGTATCCAGGCACTGTAATGGCACTGCTTCTGCTCTTAACCTGAAAAAAAAAAATAGAATTAGAGTAAATCAACATCTATATGTTTCAAAATAATATTAAAAAATAAAGATTATAGTTCGGGGTCCCAGGCCCATTTCCACTATTTATTATTAACAAGTTAATTTTTCGTAAGTAGCTTCATTTTGACGAGACGCCCAACTTATGCCCTTACAACAATTTTTGTTTGTGGTAGCTAACAGGGGTAGCGGGGATGAAATATGTTGATTTGACGATTCTCAAAAACTTATTACTAACTATTTTTGTTAATTCTCAAGATAATGATCTCAATTAGCTGAAAAATTGTTTGTCCTACAAAATGCAAGGTCCTATCAGAGTCCCTCCTTTCCAATGTGTATCATCAACGAGGTCATGAAAACTAATTACTAACCATCTGATTTTTTTTCTGTTGATTAGTTACTGCTTATATAATTTAACACCCACATTGTCTTACAAATTATGTAGTATGTTGTCCTGGTCCTACGTTCAAAAGTTGTTAATACCAATACCACAAGATCATTCTTTGTTATTAGTACTGTACTGTAGGACAAATGTATCCTTGCTTTTTGTAGGATAAATATTTTTTCGAATAATTTAGATAATCATCTTGAGAATTAAAAAAAAAGTTAGTAATAAATTTTTGAGAATCGTCAACTTAGCATACTTCATTCCTGCTACCCCTGTTAGCTACCACAAACGAAAATTTTCTTACGAGTAAATTGTTGGGCGTCTCATCGAATCGAAGCTATTCACGAAGATTCATCTTGATAGTAATAATTATTTTTACATAAGGTATTTTCACTACAACTTTTGAATGTAGGACCAGGATAACGTACCAAGCAATTTGTGGGACAATGTGTGTTACATTATATAAATATTAACTAATCAACAGAAAAAAATCAGATAGCTAGTAATTATTTTTCATCACCTCGTTAATGATACACATTGAAAAGAGGGGACTCTTTGGTAAGACCTTGCATTTTGTAGGACAAATATTTTTTCGGTTATTTGAGATCATTATCTTGAGAATTAACAAAAATAACCCAGTTAGTAATAAATTTTTGAGATTCGTCAAATCAACATATTATGTTGATCCATTTTGAATAGCTTCATTTTGATGAGAGGCCCAACTTTTGTCCTTACAACAATTTTTGTTTGTGATAGCTAGCAGGAAAATATTTCACCCCTGCTACCCCTGTTAGCTACCACAAACAAAAACTGTTGTAAGGACAAAAGTTGGGCGTGTCATCAAAATGAAACTACTCATGAAAAATTAGCTCGTTAGTAATAAATGGTGAAGATGGGCCTGGGATCCCGGCGTATTAGTGTAAACATGATATGACCAAATGTCAATGATGATTTATCAGCAGATTTTTGGAATTACATTTGTGTGTTTAAAACATTTCCTTATTTTATTAACCCTTAAACTTCGCCTAAGGTTGAAGGAGTGATGAATGTATCGAGTGAGAAACATGAACCATTGCCTATTTCAAGCCAATATAAAGCAGGAGAGTTTTATAAAAATTCTGAAGTGCTTTCTTTATGAGTTTTATGTTAAGGATAGTTCCTTGCCACTAGTAGAATAAAAAAGAAGGTTAATTACAATATTTTATATTTTTCAATTTTCACTTCGAAATTTTTTCTTGGAAATAATATGACGTATCAAAAAATGAAATAAATCACATAACGAGTATGAAGTGAAAATCAAAACGACAAATTAAACGTATTTTTGAACTGATTTAAATGTACATTTAGAGATTTTTGTAAAAATGAAGGAATTAGAATTAAGATGGAATAGACACTGCTATACTACATGGAAATGAAAACGGAATTTCAGAGAGAATGATCACAAACTTATTAGACAAAGTAAACTAAAGAAATGTTTTGTTCCAGGTATGTGAAGTTTGATAGAACATTAATTATTATGATGAAATCACTATGACTAATATGGTGGAGAAAACAAGTAAGAAAAGTTAAATAATGTTTTGTGTTTAGAAGTAATTTTGTTAATAAATACATATCGCTCCATTTATAGAAGAACGGCGTAACACAAACAATTATATTTTATAGATAATATAAAAATAGTTCATAATGTAACCTATTTTTATGTGCAAGATCATCACAACATTTACATAAAATTACCAACAGAAAAAGTTTTAACAAAATAATAAAAAAATGCTATATTTTTCGAAAGAAATACAAAAGTAGTTCATTCAAAAGTTTGTCAATCCAAGAGAAAGTATCATCATACCAATCTACTACTAGTTAATTATCGTACCTTGTGACATCAAACCATAATAAAAGCATTTAATTTGTTCGCAAAGTTAAATTAATACAGTGTGTCCATGGTTGGGGTGCCCAAGGGGAAAAACTTGTTTATTTTCAATTTTAGCGAATAATGTCATTTTTGGTAAGTTTTGTTTGTTCTAAAACCCCATAAAACGAAATAAAATTCAATTTTTTCAAATCCTGCTTAATTTTGTGGCAATTTTATGTAAATCGCTAGAAATTTTTGCACTAAGTTTGAAATCTTAACAATAATCTAGTGTTGCATAGCTACAATATAGCTTGGTAACTGTCAACTCATTGTCATTTTTTTCGACAATGTTAAGGGTTCAATTAAGAATTTATCTTGTGATAAATTTCATTATTAAAAATATTAGATTAATAATTATTATTTAATTATTAAATAATTTGATGTTTCAAGGAGAACGACATAGTCTGGCTTCATAAATAAAAGAAGCGAAAATGTTGTTCTACAAGTTATTATTGTTACAATTTCGAACTTCGTGCAAAAATTTATATAGTGGAGTCACTGAAGGTGGATATGAGCTATTACCTCCGATTTCGTTGAACCTCTCCATCGATTTGCATGAAACTTGGTGACTGGTTAGAAGATGTCTCAAGGAACAAAGGTGACATGGTGCCAACTTGCGCTTTTATCTTGGGGGTGAATGCCACCCCTTCTCGGGGGTGAAAATTATTTTATTAAAAATAACCCCAGAATTTGATAGAGGGACAAATTTCAAGCAAAATTTGTTATATAAAGTTATTAAAATAAATCAAAACTTTTTGAGTTGTTAAAGATCAAAGATTTTAATTTTTCTTGAGAAAAATGCATGTTTTTAACCAATTTTGAAGCTAATAAAAAATGAAATAAACCCCTTACTACAAAAACCTTTTAGTTTTAATTGAAAGTGAGTTATAGGTAATTAAATGTATATTTCTTACGGCGAGTAAAAAACTCGTAAGTATTGAAGCTGAAATAACGGGAAATTGATGCATTTTATTCAAAGATTTTAATTTTTCTTGAGAAAAATGCATGTTTTTAACCAATTTTGCAGCTAATAAAAAATGAAATGATTTTTTCAAATCCTGCTTAATTTTGTAGCCAATTTTATGTAAATCGCTAGAAATTTTTGCACTAAGTTTGAAATCTTAACAATAATCTAGTGTTGCATAGCTACAATATAGCTTGGTAACTGTCAACTCATTGTCATTTTTTTCGACAATGTTATGGGTTCAATTAAGAATTTATCTTGTGATAAATTTCATTATTAAAAATATTAGATTAATAATTATTATTTAATTATTAAATATTTATTATATAAAGTTATTAAAATAAATCAAAACTTTTTGAGTTGTTAAAGATCAAAGATTTTAATTTTTCTTCAGAAAAATGCATGTTTTTAACCAATTTTGAAGCTAATAAAAAATGAAATCAACCCCTTACTACAAAAACCTTTTAGTTTTAATTGAAAGTGAGTTATAGGTAATTAAATGTATATTTCTTACGGCGAGTAAAAAACTCGTAAGTATTCAAGCTGAAATAACGGGAAATTGATGCATTTTATAACATAAACTTATTAAACATTTGTCAAAGTACTTAAAAATACCTATTAAGTGAACCCCAGAACATGTTGATAGCGTTAAAATTTATGCTCCAAAATTTTTTCAAAATTTATCTTTAAAATTTTTTTCCAAAAAATGTTGTTTTTTTTAATAACTCCGTTCGTGTTTACGATATCAGATTCACCTAAAAACTGTTTGAAAGTGAATTCCAAGTACTATTTAAGCTCGTTGAAACTATTTTAAACCCCTTACTTTTTTAAAAATAAACGGTTAAATGACCCCGGTTGGAAGTCCGAAGCCTATTTAACAAAGCCAAAAGTAACCAAGATTGGGATGCCTACAAGTATAAGCTAACGCTATACAATAAAGAAATTCGGAAAGCTAAAAGGAATTCATGGAGAGAGTTTTGCGAGGAGATTACAGATATCCCGGCCTGTTCTCGAATCCATAAGGTCCTGGCACAGGATGGTGCTACAACTAAAGAAGTAGGTTTCCTAAAGAAAGCTAATGGCAAATTTACGGACACCAAAGAAGAAAGTCTTATAGAACTGATAAACACGCACTTTCCGGGTTCAACATTTCTGAATGATGCAGATAGGCGAACCAACATAGACCAAAGGCTGATTAGGCCGAGATCTATAGATTGGGAAATAGCCACAGCAATCACAAGACCGAACAGAATTAGATGGGCTATAAATAAATTTCGGCCATATAAGTCTCCTGGGACAGATGGCATATATCCGATACTGTTGCATATGGGATTGGAGGTATTGATACCACACCTATGCAAGCTCCTCAAAGCCTGTTTAGCATGGGGAGTCATACCGGAAATGTGGCAAAAGGTTACAAGTTATATACTTGCCTAATGTAGGTAAAGTATCAGACTTAACACCAAAGTCATATAGACCAATAAGCCTACCCTCTTTTCTATTAAAAACACTAGAAAGGCTTCTGGATAGATACATCAGGGACGAAGTGCTAAAAGATAATCCTCTAAACAATCGTCAATACGCATACCAACCTGGTAAATCTACGGACTCTGCATTGGATGATCTAAATAGGCTTATCTCAAAGTCAATGGAGGACAAAGAGATAGCAATGGCCGCTTTTTTAGATATTGAAGGGGCATTTAATAATGTTACTACCAGCTCTTTGATAGCGGCTATGAGTAGACGAGGCGCACCTGCGGTAATTTGCAGATGGATAAGGGCATCCCTGGAGAATAGGATAGTAATATCCACTCTGGGTAAAGCAACCATCAAAGCAAGAGTAGGTGGAGGCTGTCCACAGGGAGGAGTTCTTTCACCTCTACTTTGGGCAACCTTGGTAGATGATCTTCTCAAAAATCTGTCCACAGAAGACTTTTACTGTCTAGGATACGCGGACGATATAGCAATCGTTGTCAGGGGCAAGTTTGCCTAGGTGGTGTCTGGAAGAATGCAAGCAGCCCTAAATATAGTTGACGACTGGTGTAAACAAGAGAGACTGATAGTCAATGCTCAGAAAACACAAATCGTCAACTTCACCAAAAAGACAGCACTACAAGGCCTAAAACCACCGGTGCTGGGAGGAAAAGAGATTTCATTTGCCAAAGAAACAAAATACCTTGGGGTTTATTTTGATCATAGGCTTACATGGAATACTCACATCGTAAAAACCACACAAAAAGCTACTATGTCCTTGGGCAGATGTAGAAGAATGTGTGGTAAGAATTGGGGGCTTAACCCCAAAATGACTCTATGGTTATACACAAGGGTTATTAGGCCCATGATAACCTACGGCTCGGTGACGTGGTGGACAAAGACGCAGCAAGTGGGAGCAATAAGGCTGCTAGGTAATACACAAAGGCTAGCATGCCTGTGTATTATGGGGGCCATAAAAACCACTCCTACAGCAGCGCTGGAAGTCCTACTGAATCTACCACCACTTCATATCTTTGTGCAGGGCGAAGCCAGATCAGTGATGCACAGATTAATTAATGGTCAGCCACATATAAGCCAGGTGCATGGTGCTGACAATAGAAAGCTAATCGAGGAGCTAAAAGCCGATATTGTGATGGGGCAGCCTATCGATGCAACAGCAACGAGATACAGCTTTGACAATAAGTTTAAAATTAATATACCAGGCAGGGAAGACTGGAAGGAAGATGTACCCATACAGGCGGTTGCTACCTGGTACACTGATGGCTCAAAAACATGGAAGGTGTGGGAGCTGGCATAGTAGGGACAAATCAAAGAATTCAGTTCCCGGTTAGTCTATCAAAGGATGTCACAGTTTTCCAGGCGGAAATAACGGCAATCCATCACTGCGTGGAAGAAATAGAAAGGCAGCAAAGAACGTTCCGTTCAGTTGCGATCTTCACAGATAGTCAGGCAGCGCTTAAAGCACTCAATTCTGTAGAGGTCAAATCTAAGCTAGTATGGGATTGTGTGAGTGCCCTAAATAAACTAGGATATCGTAGTAAGGTAACGGTGGCCTGGGTACCGGGGCACGAGGGTCATAAGGGCAATGAGAAAGCAGATGAAATGGCCAAACAAGGCTCATCAATGCCATTCGTTGGACCGGAACCCTTCTGCGGCGTTGCAAAGGCAGTTACAAGAACGGCTACAAGAAAGTGGGTAGCTCACAAATCTTTGGAATGGTGGAGGAATTCACGAGGTCAAAGACAGGCGAAACAGATCATTACAGAACATTCGCCAAAATTTACGGCAGACCTAATAAGCAAAGACAGGAAAACAGTCAAAGCCATAGTAGGTCTGCTAACAGGGCACTGTAAGCTGAATAGGCACTTAAAGCTGATGGGATTGGCAGATGATGACCTGTGCAGATTCTGTCACCTGGAAGAAGAAACAGCAGAGCACATTCTATGTCAGTGTGACAGTCTGGCAAATGTGCGGTTATTTGCATTAGGAGAACAAAATCCAACGGCAAATAGCTACATGGAAGGTTCAGTCTCGAAGCTATTAGACTTTTTAAAAAGGGTCAGGCTAGAGAACGTTATCTAGGACTAGAGGGCCACAATAGATCTGAAAAGGTCGCAGTGGAATAGGCCAGAAAGCCACCTCTCTAAATCTAATCTAATCTAATGACCCCGGTTGCATGGTTCAAACAGGAAAATTTAAGATTTAAACGTTTCTATCTCGGTTATTTTTTACCCTATAGAAATAGTAAAACAGGTAAAATATTTGGCACAGAAAAAATTAAAATGTGGTTATATATAATTTTTTACGTATATTGAGTACTTTTGGAGTTATTATCAAAAGAATATGAGAATTACAATAATTTTAAAAATTATGATTTTTTTAAATCATATCTTTTTTCAAAAATATGCATTCTAAACCCGTCAAAATTATCGAAAACTTTACTTATGCTAATATAAAGAAGTTCTTGTAAGGATTACTATAAATATTATTTGTTGTGGAAATGGCGTATGTTTTATTTTTCCCTTTTTCCTAAAAAATTCGAAACGGTTCTTTTATTTTCATTATAACTCGCTTAATTTTGACGCTATTACCTTGTTTTGAAGCTCATTTGACAGGTATTCCGAAGTACTTTGGCAAATGTTTAGCAGGAATATTTTACACATTGCATCGTCTACCCGTTATTTAAGCTTGAATAATAGATTTGAGTACTCGTCGAAAAAAATACACATTCAATTGCCAATAACTCACTTTGAACTACCATTACTTTAGTTCTTTATATGAGGAATGTATTCCAATTTTTATTATCTTCAATTTCAGTAATAATAACTTTTTTGTAAAAGCTTATAGTTTTTGATTTATACGTGAAAAACCGATTTAAAAGATGCATTTTTTTACGAAAAAATAAATCTTTGGTCTTTAATAACTCAAAAAGTGTTGATTTATTTTAATAACTTTATATAACAAATTTTGCTTATAATGTGTCCCTCTATCGACTTATGATATATTTTTAATAAAATAATTTTCACCCCCGAGAAGGGGTGGCATCCACCCCCAGGGTAAAAGCGCAAGTTGGCATCATGTCACCTTTGTTTCTTGAGGTATCCTCTAATTACTCACCAATTTTCATGAAAATCGATGGAGGTTCAACGAAATCGGAGGTGAAAACCTTCAGTGACTTACTAATAGGGATTTACATAAAACTGGCTACAAAATTAAGCATGATTTGAAAAATTTTTATTTCGTTTTATGGGGTTTAAGAACAAGCAAAACTTTTAATCAAGAATGTTCGCTAAAATTTAAAATAAAAAAAGTTTTTCCTCTTGGGCACCCCATCCGTGGACACACTGTATAATTAACTAAACAAAAACAATCTTTACATCACGATATTGACACAATGTTGATTTTTGAGTTATGACATTCTTCTATAAATGGAGCGATATAGTTATTGTAAGGAGACAAAACATTTAGTAACTATGTAAATAAGACTATATTATAATTATACAGCGTGTCTACTTAAATTGGAAACATATGGGAAACTTTTTTATTATTAATTTTACGAAAAAAAGTTATTCTTTATAAAAAGTTCTGCATGCCCCAAAACCTAAGATTCAGTCATCAGATATCAAATTTTGTCAATATTATACGAGGTATGTCAAAAAATATGAATTTCGGTCAAGGATAAAGTACCTTTATTTCTCTCAATATCGAAAATTCTTATGATAAAAAGTTGTTTGGAATTAAAAACTAAGATTAAATATGCAATTACATGCTTCTAATTGGAAAAAAAAATTCTCAAATTTAGGGATACCCAACATCGTTTTTAATTATTACAAATATGATAACTCGTTTATTATTCATTTTATGAAAAAAAGTTATTCTTCATAAAAAGCTTTGCATGGTCTAAAATTTAAGACACAACCATGAAATATCAACTTTTATTAATTTTATACGAGGTGTGTCAAAAGATATGAAATTCGCTCAAGATTATAGTACCTTTATATTGCACAATATTTCAATTAGAAGGATGTTATTTCATATTGAAACAGTTTTTAATTCTAAACAACTTTTTTGATAACCTTTTTCAATATTGTGAAAAATAAAGGTAATTTACTCTCGAGTGAAATTCATAATTTTTGGCATACCTCGTATAAAATTAATAAAATGTGATATCTGATGGTTGCATCTTCGGCCTTAGGACATACAGAGCTTTTTATAAAGAATACCTTTTTTTCGTAAAAGTAATAATAAAAGAGTTATCGTATGTGTAATAAATAAAAACGAAGTTAGTATCAATAAATTTGAGAAAAATTTGGAAAATATCTTTTTCCAATTAGAAGCATGTAATTGCATATTTGATCTTAGTTTATATTTCCAAACAACTTTTCACAATAAGAATTTTCGATATTGAGAGAAATAAAGGTATGGTCGCCTCGTATTTCCGTGAGACTGTGTAAAAATATAATGTATCTGTAATAAAAACAAGCCATAAAAATGAAAGTAAAAGTACCCTACCAGGAGTAGTTATTAACTGCAAAACTATCAATGACTAAGATGTGTAAAATATAAAAGTTTTAAGGTTCTACATTCAGATATTCCTGGTAGGATATTTTAAAATATGGGCAATCACCCAGTTAAGTTTTCATCGAACTGTTGATCAGTCCACGTGGACAAAGAGCCACTCAAAAAATCGGATATTGCTGTTATGACCAATCATAATGCGTTATCTTTTATCGGAAGAACTACTCACCCTTCGCTCAAGATATAACAATATTTGGCTGAGCGAGTTCATGCCATAAAATAGTTTATCACAAAGTGTCATCTTTCGGCCTTCCGCAGCTGTCCAGTGGTGTGCACGTGGTTAGGTACCTATATTATTTTATTTTTAAATTGCGGCAGCGAAGCAGATTTTGCGAAACAAGAAACTGAGTTAAATTCAAATAGTGCACTGCAAGTAAATTTAATTGTGACTTCATCAGTGTTCTTTCTAAATTTCTTTTAACATCTTATGAAGACACTTTCCAAATGTGGCGTCTGTGGTGCAATAATAATTCTGCAGCTGAAGAGCCACTGGAACCCTCTAATCGTCTAATCAATTGGAAGATTTACAAAGCTGTGTAATAAAACGTAAGCGACATTTTCAATAACTCTATGATGATGTCAAACAATACTTCGATTAATTCTTAAAGCCAATAATTTTAAGTACAAAACTATATAGGTCTGGATCCCGCGTCCCGCGTATGAAAAAAAAGTTGATTAATAGCAAGCTGAAAATTTGTTAATAGCTTAAGAGTGTCTAGTCGGATAAACTTTGATATATGGGAACACTGGAATAGGGGCAGTTTTAATTGTGGAACAAGTTAAAAATTTGGAACGGTCAGACCACGAAAACGGCACATTTATTTTGTCTGACAGAATAGACTTAAACTCTCTGAACAGAGATTAAACTCTAATGCAAAAATCAGACTGCTATTTAGCACCTGTCATAATTCCTGTCATTTGACATATTCTACATGTTCCACTCATTAAAATGCCTATTTGGTGATAAATAGCAGTCTGATTTTTGCATGAGAGTTTAGTCTCTGTTCGGAGAGTTTAAGTCTGTTCTGTCGGAAAAAATACATGTGCCGTTTTCGTGGTCTGACCGTTCCAAATTTTTAACCTGTTCCACAATTTAAACTTCCCTGTTCCAGTGTTCCCATATATCAAAGTTTGTCCAACTAGACACCGTTAAGCTATTAACAAATTTTCAGCTTGCTATTAATCAACTTTTTTTTCATACGCGGGATCCAGATACTAATAGATAAGCACCAGACTGTTGAAAAGTATTACTAAGCTTTGTTTTTAAACCAAGAGGAGTACACTAAAAAGACATATTCACACCCAAGAAAATCACTAGAAATATCACCAAACACATCTTCTTTTTTGGTTAATCATATCGGCCTTCGACGGTTATCCATAAATATTATATTATACTAATACGTCGCTAAAGAGTTACAATCTAAAGGTCGATAAAGGTATATCTATCAATGGAGAATTTTGGAACAACTTACGTGTTGCAGATGATACAGTAAAGGCCGGGACACACATATCCGCACCGAGCCCACACCGAGCACAGACAGCATGGCCAGCCTTGCTGTCTCTGCTCGGTGCGGGCGCGGTGCGCACACGGTGCTGGTTCGGTGCGGATATGTGTGTCCCGGCCTTAATAATAACGGATTAAGACAATGATTTAGAGAACGTAATGCAACGCCTTAGTGAACGCTGTCATGAGTACGGACTGAAGATTCATTTAAAGAAAACTAAATGCATGACCATGACTAAATTAGCACACGCAAACATCCAACTGACTATTGAAGATACTGTAATTGAGAGTGTGGATACTACAAATAATTAGGAACGTAGATAACATCAAATGTGGACCAAAGCAAAGAAATTAGGGAGCGTTCAAGTATTACGTAACGCGGTTTTTGAAGATTTTTGACCCCCCTCCCCCTTCGTAACGCACCTTAATGGGGCGTTCACGTATTACGTAACGCAATTTTTGAAGATTTTTAACCCTCCCCCCTTACGTAATATTTGAACGGCCCCTTACGACACGTATTGAAATAGTACGTGCATCATTCATTAAACTTAAAAAGTTTCTTTGTTATTAGGATATAAGGTTAGAACTACGCCTAAGGATGCTTCGGTGTTACGTGTTCTCTACTCTCCTTTATGGCTTGGAAGCGTGGACACTAACAAGTCCATCAATTAGTCAAAAGATTACAATAACATGAAAGTTATCAGAGATAAAACAGGAAGGTTTACTACTTATGAGCAGTTGTATTACTAAAACGTATAAATTTGATCATACTTACTGTTTAATTATATGTGATAATTAATGTTATTGACAATTTTTTATACAGATATTATTATTTTACAATAAGTTCTGTTCAGTCGAGTCGATTAGTGTTATCACTATGTACCTAGGTATATCACAGATGTTGATAACACCGATATTTTTTTATTTAAACTTTTTCGTAAAATAAAATATTTACTGATAACCACATAATTTGAGGAGATGCGATGGTCTCATTTACAATTTACACTTAAAATCAAATGTTTGCAAAATAATAGCTTTTATTAAATTTAAATTAGATATCTACGCTACTGTTCACTAAATTGTCACCCTGGTCACTCTTAACAGTGTTGCCATTTTGCTAGTATCTTGTCCGCTCTTGTTAGCGTAAATTTTCCAACGGAATCCCGTCTTTACTATACTTTAATCTTGAACGAAGTTCATATATTTTGACATACCTCGTATAATATTGACAAAATTTGATATCTGATGATTGAATCTTAGGTTTTAGAGCATGCAGAACTTTTTATAAAGAATAACTTTTTTTCGTAAAATGCATAACAAAAAAGTTTCCCATGTTTCCAACTTAAGTAGACACGCTGTAGATGATAATTTATGGCATGAGAGATTAGGATACAAATAGACACAATTTAAAGATATTAGAATTATCTTTAGGCAACCATTTTATAAATGTTATAAGAGTAACGTGTGATCCAAAATTATTGTCACCATAGGTGGCTCTGAACGACAGAGATAGCTATACAGTGCATGCCTATTCTTAATTCAAATATACTTTCCAGTTTACGTCAACTTTGCAGTGTACGTCAACTTAACAAGAAAAGTTAGGTTATGTAGAGATGTTGGTGGTGGACATACATATACAGCATATTGTTTGATTTTATTTATTATTGTTACTTATAATTTTAATTCTTTTTATTTTTGATTAAAGTTCTGTGTTACAGGTTTTGACTGATTTTTTATGTTTTATAATGTTAATCAAAATTAATTGATAAACCAATGATATAAATTCAGATTAAAACAAGACATACGTAATTTTTTGCGCGGCTAGCTTTGATCCCAATAATTGTGGATCGCTCGTTATATTATGCAACGAGCATTAGGGTGGGCCGTTGAGTAACGTGTTTTTATTTTGTTTTTTTAATTAAGTTTCCTGACCCCAGAAAAGATGTATGATAAGATAACTTACTTCACAGTGTTTTGTTTTATCTATCTATCTATCAGCGAGGTTCCTACAGCCTCTGCCGCTTCTCGCATTTCGACCGCCATCGTTTTCTGTCCATCCATTCGTCTTCTTTGATGGCTCTATCTTTCATGATGTGCCGTACATTTTCTTCCCAGGCAACTGAAGGTCTTCCCCTTCTTCTTCTTTGGTGTGGTATGTAATTTAAAGCGTTCTTTGGCCATCTATCTTCATTCATTCGTTTCACGTGACCATACCACACTAGTTGTCTAGTTTCAATTTTATCTACACTGGAATATACAGTATGTGTCCTCCTTCTAATATCTTCATTCCTGATGTGATCTTTTTTAGATATACCACACGCTCTCCTTAGATAATCCATTTCTACTACTTCTATTCTTTTCCTATCTTTTTTTGTCATCTGCCAAACTTCTGCCCCATAAGTCATAATAGGCTCTACCAAGGTACGATAGATTGTCAACTTCGTTTCTTGCCTTATATCTTTAGACCACAGTAGAGAGCTCAGAATGTTTACCGCTTTTTTGCCCTGCTGCGTTCTCTTTTCGATGTCTCTTTTGGTAGTGCCTTCTTTAGATATTATAGATCCGAGATATTTATATTCATTACATCTTTTCGTGGTTCTAATTTCTAACTCTGGATCTTCTTCATCATCCCCTATTTTAAGATACTCTGTCTTTGACATATTCATATTGAGGCCCCATTTTTCATATTCTTTCTTTAGTTTTCTAAACATGTAGTCCATGTCTTCCTCATCATTCGCTACGACTACCCGATCATCTGCAAAAAAACAAAGTTGTTAGACATTTACCACTGCCTATGTCTATTCCCATTCCGGATACTTGTTTCCTCCACTGCTCTAGCGATGATTGAATATATATTTTAAATAAAGTCGGAGAGAGACAACATCCTTGTTTAAGCCCCTTTGATATAGGGAATGATTCAGATATAAAGTTTCCTTCTTTAACGACACTTCTTGCATTTTTGTATATATTTACGATAGCATCCACATACTCTCTACTGAGACCTACCTTCGTCAATGTTTGAAACAGTTTTTTCAAAGGTACCGTATCGTATGCCTTCTCCAAATCTACAAACAATAGGTGGGTAGATAGATTCCTTGCCTTCCGTTTTTCTATTACCTGCTGCAGAACGAATATATTATCAGTGCACGATCTTCCTGCACGAAATCCACTTTGTTCTTCCATGTCTTCGTATTCTGATCCTATTCTTTTCTTTATTATTCGACCGTACAACCTCCCTACTGAGCTGGGAACAGTTATTCCTCTATAATTAGAGCATATGCGTTTATCCCCTTTCTTGAATACTGAGCTGATGT
Source organism: Diabrotica virgifera virgifera (assembly GCF_917563875.1). Classification (NCBI taxonomy): domain Eukaryota; kingdom Metazoa; phylum Arthropoda; class Insecta; order Coleoptera; family Chrysomelidae; genus Diabrotica; species Diabrotica virgifera. Next base: position 89,587,312 of record NC_065451.1, on the reverse strand, counting down.
AACCAACATTCCAATCATCAGGGATATTTTGTCCTTTTAAGCATTTATTAAATAGTTGAACCAACATCTCATGTAATATGTTTGGTCCGTACTTTACCAACTCAATTGGGATGTCTCCAGGTCCTGCTGCTTTACCGTTTTTAGATCTTTTGAGGGCTTCGCTTAACTCTCCGGTTGTTATCTCAACTATTTGTGTATGTTCGGCTAATTCTTCCATTTCAATCTCTTGGAATTTACATCTATCTTCTGTCAGTAAAATCTCATAATGGTGTTTCCACTGTTTAAGATCTATTAACTTTATGTTAGATTTTTCCTTTCCTTCCCTCTGGAGAGACTTTATTACCTTCCACGCTTGCCCAACTCTTGTTCCACCCATATACCTAACACGCCCCTTCCCTAACGAATACAATCGTCTCCAGGCGGAGTAGACCTGGAGAGCTTAAACGCCGAGCTGAGAATCGTTCAGGCGAAGTACCAACAGGTCTACCTCCGCATGGAACAAGAAGATTCCAAAAACCCAATGCTCAAGCGATACGGTCACGATTTTTCGCCACTAAAAGTCAAACCTCAACAAAGCTGTCTGGAAATTCAAAGAAGACAGGGAGCAATATCAAAACCATCAAACAAACCAATCCTCTCAACCCATCAATAAAACGTCTGTCCAAACAGTTTCTCAACCTCCTAACCCTGTCCAACAGCCCGCAAACATCAGCACAAAAACTCAACCGCCTTCTGACTTCGTCTTCCAAAGAAGACAACGCCGCTCCTACGCAAACGCCGCGGCGAACTCTCGCCCAAGAAACCCAAACATTGTCAATGATTCAAAGCTGTCCGAATACCTCATAAAAGATCTCTGCAATAAGCGAACCTTCTTTCGGCAAATAAATGCCACGAAACTTCTCGCCAATAAAATTCACTTATGCAAAGTCCTCCCACATGGTATCGACCACCTGCGATTATTTAATCCATTAAAAGCAGAAGACATCGAAACAAATATCCACCGTGCCACAGGCCAAACAATGGTTACGGTCACCAGCCGTAACAAAAACTCTAAGGAACCAACTTATCTCTTCTGCATCACTGGCATCGATGTGGATTATTCCGAGGATGAGATCACTACCTTGATGGCCGAACAAAAATTCCCTGTCGAAAAACTGTGGAGAGTAAAATCTTACAGACTCGGCCGGGATTCCAAGGTGGTGACCAAATCACTCGAAAAATACACTACAGCTCTGAGCCGAGGCATTACTCTTGATGGCGAAATATACAATGTCGAACTCCCACACAGCTCCGATCCTATAATACCCACACCCAAATACTGCAGCAAATGCTGCACAAACGGACACTCAATTGACGAATGCCAACAAAAAGCATTCGTCTGCCCTCACTGCGGCGAAAATCATAAATCTAGTGCCTGCACCACTCAACAACCCAAATTGCAGCGGTGACCACCCTGCCTACTCCAACAAGTGCCCACAGAGGCACTCGATTCCAACTGTACCACAAGAGATACAGCCACTTTCGATCGAAAGATCATTCCCCCCTTCGATTTACCTACCGAAATAAAAAACATGCTGTCTATCCAAACCGCTTTGTTGCTAAACTTGTTGCCGGAGCTTCGTGAACATATCGCTGCCATCACGGCTAACCTAGTTAGCCAAATCTACGACCACTCTACAGTGCTACATGGTCATGGCAGCAATGTCAAACTGACCTTCCACCCCAACCCCTAAGCACCCCCCCTTATGGATTTCACCCTAGGTGCAGTCAACTGTCAGGGTCTCTCCAAAAAGAGACCCCTCATCAAGAATATCCTGTCGAAACACAACATTCAGATCCTCGCACTCACAGATACTCTGTCGAAAAGCGATCCACATTTCGCAGGATATTCGACCATTCATCGAAACCGCTGTCAGGTTTCACATGGGAATGGTATTCTCGTAAAACACGGAACACCACACAGCACACACACATTCCCACCAAATTTTCGTCCACCTGATGTGGACTTCCTGACAATTGACGTGCACATTCCCAATAACGAAACCCTCGCGATAGTCTCTTACTACAAACACCCGGTCAACCACTCAGCAGGCATTTGTTAGAGTATTTTTCAACGCTCGGCAAGGCCATGTTGATGGGCGACCTAAATTGTTGGCACACACAGTTTGGTGATCACCGACAAAACCCCGAAGGCATCCGCCTCACGGATTTACTACTAGACCTCCCTATCACAAGAATCACCAACACTGAATACACGTTCCTGAACGCCAATGGGGCCTCTATTGTCGACCACATCCTAGTTACCAGTAACATTCTGCATCGGTTCCAGGATACATGCCACATTGGCGACTCAACGTCAGACCACGTACCCATTCTTGTCAATACCGGCATACTAATTCTGAAACAACCCAACCCTCCAAAATCTATAAGAGACTATCGACACGCTAACTGGACTGAATTCCAAAACTTCATCTCACAAAATCTTCCTTTGTTAGGCGAACTCGACACTAACGATAGTATCGACACTAGTGCAACCCAAATTGAGAGCCTCATCACCGAGGCTATCACGCACGCAATTCCACTCAAACAAATAACCTATACATCTCCGGCACTTCCACAAAACATCATAGCCAAAATCCAACAAAAAAGGCGTCTTCTACGCCAATACAAGGCCAACAGAAATCCGTTAATCAAAACACAATACAACCGAATCTGTGCCAGGATAAAGAGAGAAATATCCGACCTAACGGCTAGGATACTACCTAGGTGGGAGGATACTACCTCAAAACTGGACTACAGGGACGGAAGTAAATTCTGGAACAAATTCAAAGTCATAACGAAACAAAAACAATCTCAACCATCCCATCTGTTGGTCAACAATCACATTGTCAATTCCCCAGACGGGAAAGCCGAAGCATTCAAAAATTTGCTTCAAAACAATTTTCAAACTCCTGACAACCCGAACTTTGATCGCTTATTTAAACTCCACACAGAATACATAGTAAATATTACTCTCCAACTACCACAACCCAGTCTATGATCCTATCATGGACCACCTCACAAACAGGGAAACGGAGAGCTTTTGCCAACAAGGTAAAAACAGCGCTCCCGGACCTGATGGCATCAACCGAAGGTGCCTTAAGAAACTTCCTGAGAGTATTATCCCTCTTCTCACTAAAACATTCAATGCATGTCTCAAAAACAGCCACTTCCCTACTCCTTGGAAAGTGGCTAACACTATCATGCTTCTGAAAAAAGGCAAACCCCGAACCGACGTGGAATCCTTCAGACCCATCTCTCTAATAAACACTCTGGGAAAAGTTCTTGAGCTAATCCTAAAAGAAAGGCTCAATAACTTTCTCGAAGCCCACAACATCATCCCAAAATATCAATATGGATTCCAGCCCGGTAAATCTACTAAACATGCATTAATCGATTTCACAACTAAAGTTTCTCAAACCATCAACGATGGTTCATTCGCCATAGCCAGCTTCCTAGATGTGCAGAAAGCTTTCGACCAGGTCTGGCACGACGGACTTGTTCGGAAGCTTATGGACATCGGGCTACCATTACAATTTACCAAAATTCTACACTCATACCTTCACAACCGAACTGTCAGAGTAAAAGTAAGCGATCACAAGTCGACCCCCTCTCCACAAGCTGGAGTCCCCTAGGGTTCAGTCCTAGCACCACTGTTGTACATCATCTACAACAGTGACCTCTCAAATCAAAATATCCCAGGTACTCGTCTGTTCCTGTACGCTGACGACACGGCTCTGCTCACAACAACCACGCGATATAACCCACCACTTATTCATAGAAGAGCACAGACTCTGTTGAACGTGGTCGAAGAATGGTGCAATAAGTGGAGAGTCACACTAAACTCGAATAAAACAACAACCATTGTGTTTCGCGCTCCCTCTGTGTCACACAAAATCATCAGAAATGAAGACGACCAATACCCACTGAGTTTGATGGGAGAAAGGCTCTTGCTCAGCCCGACTGCTAACTACTTGGGAGTCCTGTTTACCAAGACTCTCAACTGGGATGCAGACCTAAAGGCAACTTTAGATAGGGTAAGAAATAGAGCTAGACTCCTTAATCCTCTCGCTGGGGCAATTGGCAAGACACACAGAAAGACTCTCATACACTTATAAAACCTATATTCGACCCGTCATCGAATTCGACCCGTCTATTCAATCGTAACCAAAATCGCGTGCTGTTGCGAGCGGAACGTAGAATCCTGAGTGCAGCGAGCTACAAGCCCTGGAGATATCCCAGCAACGAAATCCATAACATTTCAAACGTCCCCAAAATCACTGAGAGGATACTATGACTGAACAGGAACTTCACAACAAAAATTATCAACGGTCCCCAATCCGACACCCAAAACACTCTAAAATGTTCCTGTTCTTCTTCTGGCCACGTACGCAGCCGAAAGCCCAAACGGAAAAAACTACATCCACCGTCCATTCTAATGCAATCATGCATTGACGATCTCCCGGCTGAGTACGAAGATATCCTCGAGGCTACCCCGCTAGCCTTCCGCACCCTCCACATCTAATCCTAATCCTTACCCCGAACAGGGAGAGGTTGGTTTTTTGCGGTTTCCCAACTTCATTGCACAATTATACCTGTTCGTCCCAAGAAAATAGCCGCAACTATTTTCAACATTCGAACTAACACTGTCCACGCCGCGCTCAAAAGCCACCTCCTGACCGCCGACGAGGGCCGCTGGCTTTGCCAGTTGGCGTACAATGGTTTCTAGGGAGATTGGTCCAGGGCAAAGCACGGACAGTACACACATATGTCAATGGAACCAACACCAACTCCATCATTCTTTCTTCTCTGTTGTCTGATAGTCTTCTGGACCACCACCGTCCGGCATAACCCAGGAACACCAGGACCACCACACTTGCCCCAGTGTGTTTTCGGACTGTTTGCTTTTGCGGCCATTGTCTGATGTTTGACTACATATCGCAATCACTACAAACCCTGAAGAGGACAAAATCCTAAACAGGGACACTCAATGTAAGCATTTCAACAAAGCATACCAAATCTTTCACGCAAATCCACACATTGATTGAATTATCACAACAGAATACAACTGACTCTCGGCAGCAATCAGACGGGAGGTCAACGCCCACAAAGATCGACTTTGGCGGGAGGCGACTGCCGGTTTGGATTACCGAGACGGTGGTAAATTCTGGAATAAATTTAAAATCCCAACTAGACAAAAAATCAAAAAAGATTCTCACTTCACAGAAAACAATCTAATCCTCAAGATAAAGCTGAAGTTTTCAAAAGAAAACTTCATAACCCCAGAGAATCAAAATTTCGAGCAACAATTCCGAATAGACACAGAGCAGAATATACAACAAATTCTGGACACTCCAGCCCCCATAAGAGGGCCCAACTATCACCAGATAGTGGCCCAAATTGACGTAGAAACCGTCAGGAGACTGTGTAGCCTCGGCAAAAACACAGCTCCTGGCCCTGATGGCATACATAAGAGATGCCTTAAACAACTTCCAGATGAAATATTCCCGCTTCTAACAAGAATTATCAATGCATGTCTTCTGCTAGAATATTTTCCTAATCCTTGGAAAATTTCTAACACAAACATGATCCCTAAACCAGGGAAACCCACTACTAGCGCTGAATCCTATAGACCTATTTCACTTCTAAACGCTCTAGGCAAGATCTATGAGAAGCTCCTGAAGGAAAGACTCGTAGAACACCTAGAAAACCATAACATCATTCCTAGTTTTCGATTTGGATTCAGAGCTAGTCATTCCACACAAAATACATTGATAGAAGCAACAACTTTCACTTCCCAGGCAATGAATGAGCGCGGCAGGTTAGCAATCGACATCTATCGAAAAACTACACCGTGCTGCTGTGCCCATTCCATTCCTGAGAATAATAAAATCCTACCTAACTGCTCGTACTATTCGTGTAAAAGTTGCAAACCATCTCTCAGAACTATTCACACCTCAAGCAGGAGTGCCACAAGGTTTCATAATTGCGCCAATATTATACGAGAGTATACGAGGTGAGGAATATCTTGTGTCAGCATGTGCACTTGGTAAGAATGTATGAGGAGAGTGTGGGTACTAACTGTGTTTTAGATGATGCTGTCAAATAAAAAAAGGAATTGAGTAAACATTAAATTTGAATATTTATTTATTAAGTATTTTTTGTTTTGTATCTGTATTTAATGTTTATTATAGTTGTATAATAAAAATGAAAAATTGCCAATTTCTTCTAGAATTTTAACATTACTGGAGATAATTCAAAAGAAAAGAGGTCACTGGTTTTTAAAACTTTAAAGGTGTCACAGTGTGAGACTAATGAGCAAAAATTTTGTTTAGGCTTACAAAAAATTTTAGATGGCCTGAATAGTGATCCCGATACAAGTTTATTTGGTACTTATTTTTCAAAATATGTAGGAAGGGCACAAACATGGGCTTATTATAGAAAATATTTACGTGATAAACACTAATATGTATCTGGAGGAACTCCATAAAAAATTAAATATACCTATCTATACTCCAACCATTTTTAATTGAAGGCGACTCATCTACAAATTGAACTGAGAACTATCGGCAACAATGTTAAATTTTAGTACTAAAGGACATCGCACACATCTTATGGAAAATATGTCACTCAAATTCAATAAAATTTATACGAATAGATGCGTTTTAAATTAACGGTCAAATCTTATCATTGCGCCAACTCTATATTTTCAATAATAAGAGCAGAAATTGATATAAATAAATCTGAAATCAAATGGGTACGTACATAAGTTAGAGAGAGAAAAATATTTTAAAATATCCAAATTGTCGGTACTCCATAAATCAGCGGATTAGTTTCACTAATCCGCTTAGACCCAGCGGGGTTTAAGCTCTTGTGAATAGCACCCAGAGCAATAGTAATTGTAACTGACACTTTTACTGACTCAAAAAATGTGATTTCGATAAACTTTAATTGCAATTTGCGCCGTAATTAATCATAATTAAGAGTTGGCGCAATGATAAGATTTGACCGTTAATTTAAAACGAATCTATTCGTATAAATTTTATTGAATTTGAGTGATATTATATTTTCCATAAGATGTGTGCGATGTCCTTTATACCGGGGGCATTTTATTGTGTATCCTTTGTCAATGTGGATAAGTGAAAAAATTAGATGATTTCATAAAATTTGCCCCGGTAACAATATACCTCCGGCTGATGTGTTAAATTTACAAGTGACTAAGTTGAACAAATTCCTTGAATACTGTGAATCATTGGTAACATTATCAATACTTCGCTGGTCTATATATTTATGTCCGTCGAAGGGTGAGAATTCTTAGAAATATTTTACTCGTCAACAAGTGTCCTTATCCGCATAGACGTCGACGTGGGGTGTTTTGTTTCTTGTGACATGGGAATAAGCCACAATTTCTTTTTTAAATTAAATTTATTTGACGTTTCGATTTCCAACTTGGAAATTATTATCAAAATACACAACTTTAATAATTTAAACAAATTTTGTTTTTGTTGCTTGGTAAAAAATTCTTCTCTAATAATTGAATTTTATCTCACATTGACAATTCAGACATAATTATATTATACATTTTAAAGTAGATTTATTTATTAAATCTTAATCTTCGATTCTTTGTCTTCACTCTTGTTCGTATTCTCACAGTCTTTTCTTTCGTTTACTTGATTAAAGGAAATGCTCCACCATCTTTCTATTTTTAGTAGGCGTGTAAATTGGAGATATTTTTTGATGTTTTTAAAACTTTGAATCAAAAATTGCAGCGAGATTGTTCTTAGTTCATTAAAATGAAACGAAACAATGCTTTTTGGTGGTGCCATTTGCCATTATTCTTTCACGTTTTAATATCTGTAACATAATATTCATGCCGTTCCCAAAGATCAGGGATAGTAAATGAAACTCAATACTTATTATAAACACACATCATAATTAGACCAGGGCGCATCTGTAAAAATATTAGTACATTTGGACGTTGAGAGGTGACTCAAATTTTTTTGCAGAAATTGCTTGAAAATAAATCAAATAATAATATTTGAGTTATCCTCCCTCTCAAAAAGGTCCGGAACATTGTTTAAATAATCAAAATGTCAAAAAAAAAAGGAAAAATTCGATTTTTTTCTTGGTTTTTTAATTATAACTTTAAAAGTTGTACAAACATAAAAGTTGTGTAATTAAATTTCCTACAATATAGAATTGGTTAAAAATTTAAAAAATAGTCACCCTTGTTGCAAAATAGCAATTATTGTGAAAAAAACATACAAAAACAAGTATTCGTATTTTACGTTTTTCAACCATTTATGCTACACTTAGGACCTTCATATTTCACCCTGAAAAACTTTATGATACAGTAAAACAATACTGTAAATTTCATTAAGATCGGTTCAATAGATTTTGCAAAATAAATTTTGCAATCCAGCTTTCGTAAAAAAAATTCATTTTTTCAAAATGTTACAGGACTGAAAATAAAGCAGATAGCAAGTTGAAAAGTTTTTTGCTTATAGAAGTGTACCGTACCTTTCATTCGCAATTTTACAAAATTAAAATCGATTAACACCACGGCGTCAGGAATTTTTTTAAATAAACATTAATTATTGGTGCTACGCGCAGGACAGCGGATAGTTTGCTCTGATTGGGCATTCCAATGACCTTTGTAATGATTGATACATTTTAATTTTTATTACATTTCGATATAAATAAATAAATTTGTTTATTGCAAAATAAAAACACATACTCTATCCTTTGATATAACAATTTTATTAGCAAAAACTTTCTTTGTTCATATATTTTAACTTGAATAATAAAACTTTATTATTTTTAAACATATGCAATTGTTTAAACAATAATAAAATTAGTTTGATTTTTGTGGAATTAAAATATTAAAATACAACAAAATATAGAGTAAGAAAATAATATATTAGATAAAGATTGGAAGACATTTTGGTGGAAATCAACTTGTGTGAATCGAACACCGCTGTCCTGCGCGTAGCACCAAAAATTATTGTTTATTTCAAAAATTTTCTGACGCCGTGGTAATTAATCGATTTTAATTTTGAAAATTGCAAATGAAAGGTACAGTACACTTCTATAAGCAAAAAAAATTTAACTTGCTATCTGCTTTATTTTCAGTCCTGTAACATTTTGAAAAAATTAATTTTTTTTGCGAAAGCTGGATTACAAAATTTATTTTGCAAAATCTATTACACCGATCTTAAAGAAATTTACAGTATTGTTTTACTGTATCATAAAGTTTTTCTGGGTGAAATATGAAGGTCCTAAGTGTATCATAAATGGTTGAAAAACGTAAAATGCGAATACTTGTTTTTGTATGTTTTTTTCGCAATTATTGCTATTTTTCAACTAGGGTGACTATTTTTTAAATTATTAACCAATTTTATATTGTAGTAAATTTAAATACGCAACTTTTATGTCAGTACAACTTTTCTCGGAAATGAATACTTTTAAAGTTATAATCAAAAAACGAAGAAAAAAATCGAATTTTTCCTTCTATTTTTGACATTTTGATTATTTAAACAATGTTCCTGACCTTTTTGAGAGGGAGGATAACTCAAATAAACTCAAATATTATTATTTGATTTATTTTCAAGCATTTTCTGCAAACTAATTTGAGTCACCTCTCAACGTCCATCTCATAACAGATCCGCCCTGGACTAAATGACAATTTAAAGTGGAAATTGACCTTGAAATACTGTATAGGTGCTCGCTATTAAGAAAATTTTATTTATTATTTTACTTCGACAATAAGCCCACTTTGAAAATTCAATTTATTTGACGTTTTGACTTCCACTTCGGAAATCGTTATCAAAATACAAAATATTAATACCTATCAATTTCAGAAGTGGAAGTCGAAAATATGCCAAAATGCAAAATTATTTGCCAAGTAAAATAGTGTATATTATCTAACTAATATTGGATATGCGGATATGGTATGGTGCAAATGTTTGGAATAAATTCGTTATTTCGTAAACCAGTGACAGTTAGGATAAATCCTGAGACAGGTCGATTTGTATTTTTGAATGATTTTTTGACATATATGTATATCATACTAGTGACGTCATCCATCTGGGCGTGATGACGTAATCTATGATTTCTTTAAATGAGAATCGGAGTCGTGTGCTAGCTCATTTGAAGGGTTATTCAATTATCTATTCAGTAATATAAACATTAATATAACTGCTTATACACGGTGTCTAAGAAAAATTATTAATTCAAAATACATTCTAACGCTTTCAAAAAATTCAGAAAATAGAAAAAAAATGTTCAAACTATCAATGGGCAGATGGGTGGCAGCTCGAACATTGAAATTAAGCGAAGAACAATGTTTATTTATCAAAAACCATTTTTTTTGTCTTCTGAAAGCAATAGAATGTATTCCAAATTAAATAAATTACATGCCTTCTTTTTTTGTGTCAATTTAATTAAAAAAAAATTGTTGAACAGCTTGTATAAATAAATATGTTAATGTTTATACTGCTGAATAGAGAATTGAATAACCTTTCAAATAAGCTATCACACGACCTCTATTGACATTAAAAAAATCATCGATTACGTCATCACGCCCAGATGGATGACGTCACTAGTACATGTCACAAAAAATCATAATTTAAAAGTAAAATCGACCTGTTTCAGGATTTTTCCTTAAAGTCAGTGGCTTACGAAATAACCAATTTATTCCAAACATTTGCACCATACTGTATGTAATTGCATAAGATGCACAAAGAAATAGATTCAGAAGAATATTTACTTTATTTTGTTAGACAACTAGAAAATATCTGTCAAAACACATATGATAATTTAATAATTACATCGATATTAGATTTAATTTTTACGTAATTACTTACGTGTCTAAATAAGTAAATAAATAATTAAAATATTTTGGTACGCCACTGCAAAGTTGACAAGAGAACTATCGGTGACTGGCTTTAAGTGAGATGTTGCCAATGAAATGAAACACCTTTAATTAAAAATAGTTAGAGTATAGAGAGAAAACAGTGCAGGAGGTTGGATACATCTATCAATGCTGTTTTAAATTTAGTCAGATGTTAATTTTAAAATTAGTGATAAAACAATCGAGAAACAAGTCAACTCCAAAATTAATTGGACTCCCAAAATCTATTCACGGATAACTGGTATACCTTTTCTACGCTTTCTACATATTTAATTTGAACACAAAACAAATTTAGAACTAACAGAAAACAAATGCCTGATTTATCGGGTAAATTAGAAAAAGGCGAAACAAAATCGATGGTTAGCGATATCATGTTAGCTGTTAGATGGAAAGATCGTAGAGACGTTAATATGTTGATAACTTTTCATAAAGATCAAATGATAAATGTAAATAAAACAAACGGGAAGACAGGGGAATCTGTGAAGAAACCGGAATGTGTCATCCACTACAACCAAAATATGGGAGCAGTAGACAGAACGGATATGATGCTAAGTTCCACAGAATGCGTTAGAAAAACATTAAAGTGGTACAAGAAACTATTCTTTCACATTCTTGATCTACGTGTCCTGAACAGTCATGCATTATTCCTTACGCAAAATCCAGGGCAGTTGCCCTTTGCAGATTTCCAATTGAGGCTAACTCGACAGCTGCTTGAAAGGTAATTTTGTGAGAGACTACAAATTTATTTTTTTTTACGAAAATCTTTTGTTAGTTATAATGTACCAAAAACCATACCCAGGACATTGAATACATCAAAACATCAGCGTCTGACGGGGCGACATTTTCCAGCTATGGTACCAAATAAAAAAGTTCAAAGATGCTGGAGGGACGCCGGTGTTCAACATTCCTCCATGGAGAGTTTGGAGTAGTTCCAATGTCTCTTTCCAGCGTTTTGCACTTGCAGTAAGTTCAATGTGTCGCTAAGCCTTCGATAGCTAAGAGGAGAACTTTTAATGAACCGTAAGATGCTGTAATTCTGGCCTGTTGAATTGTTAATGTAAATAAAACACTTTCTATTTTGCTATGACTGTAATGAAGTTGAAAAGGGCAAGAAATAGAATTTTACATGTGAACAATTGAGTTAACAACTTATCCGTGAAAGACGCCACTACACATATATTTACACTTTGTACCGGCTTTTTGCTAATTGCGGCGTGAAGAATTCTCTTCGAAAAAGCGTAAATGAAAAGAGGTTTTTGCGTACGTTCTTAATGAGTGTTGATAGTTGACTGACTGTTGCACCCCGCTCTTTCATCCCGTTAACAAATATTTCCGTTGGGTGCTTTGGGTAAAAGAGAGGCGGAGATTAACATTCTTGGAAGCTTTCACTGCGTAATGGAATTATTTTATGGTTGTTACAGAGGCGGCGCGGAAATTTGTTGTTGGTGAAATAGAGTTTATTTTGGGTGGAGAATACAGTTCTCCAACATTCCCCCCGGCGTTAGAGCCTTGTGGTCTAACCTACTCTTCTATACCTTGATTAGGGAGAACCGAAATTTTAGAGATTGCCCTTGTGAATTGACCATCGATGGTCTTCAACTTGACCACTCTGACTTTGCCATCTTGCCCGGGCATTGTATCAACTACCCGTGCTAAAGGCCATTTTAGAGGAGGTACATTATCCTCTCTCAGAAGAACTAAGTCATTGACTTTTACGTTTTCCCTTGGTCGGGACCATTTTGGAGAATTTTGTAACCGGTTCAAGTAATCAACAGACCACTTTTTCCAGAAACTTTGTTGTATTTTTGCAATTTGCTGAAACATGGATAGTTTATTTTCCGGAATTTTTTGTAAGTTTTGCTCAGGATGCGCTGACAGGCTGGAGCCAATTATAAAATGCCCAGGACTGAGAAAGGTGTAATCTGAAGGGTCGCTGGACATTAGGGTGGGTCGAAAAAAATCGATATTTTTTTTTCGGATCGTAATACCGCGGAAAAGTTGCTAAATGGTATGACTAAAAAGGGGAAAAAATATTAAAATTATCGGATGTTACCTTCCGTTCGCGCATAAGCTCTAAAGTTTTGAAAAAAATAATTTTTTTTTGAAAATTTGTAATAATTTTTTTTTACGATATTTAATATGTAATAGTGAAAAATTTCATCTACGACACACTAATAAAGTAATATAAAAATACCGGTATTGCACTTCAACATCTTCCGTTCGCGCATGGACATCCAAATATAGCCAAAATACAAGAAAATCGGATTTTTGTCCTATTTTCTTTTCATGTATAGTTACAGATATCAATAATGTAATACCTAATATCTGATTATACATGTTCTGATAGTTAAAGAAAAAAATTCAGACGTAATTAGGCTTGGTTTTTCGATCGCGCACAGCGATACAAAACTTACTGTCAGCGCCACTAGCGGGTCAACGACCCACGCCGCGTCACGTGATACCCCCTCTCCGCTGCAGGCAGCCATTACACTGGTCCGCCGCGCAATTTTGTGTGCCAGTCTGCTGTTGTCTCTTGAGTGCGGTGGATGTGTTGCGTAGTGTGTGTTCCAAATTTCATATTTTGGTGTAGTTTTTTGAACAATTGTGCAATGAATGATGGCATTATCAAAGACAGTGATCACTAGACAAGAATTCCAGTGTCCGTTTTTCGGTACACCAAGAGACTTGCCGCCTAACAAGCTCCCTATAGGAGAGGACGTTCTTCGATGTATATCGAATGAGAGGTATAATTTAGCAGTTAAAGTAAACAACAAAAGAGTTAGTTTTGGACAAGTAGCCAATACAGTAGCTGGCAAAATAGTGTGTTTGTACAATAGAGCATCAATTCCCACCGTAAGTGATAAGAGAGTAGTACAACTGTTGACTGCACTGCATGACAAGTATTATAGTTTAAGAAAATCTCATACTCGAGACAAAAACAAGGAAGTCTTTAAGAGAAACCTTGATGATTTTAAGAAAAAATGCTGTTTGCTTTTTGACATTGCGGCATGCAAATGCCCCATTGCCCTTGAATGTACCAGTACCTGTCATAAAACACCGGATCAATGCCAGTGTATCTGCTCAATAACTTGTACTTGTGAAAAGCTTAAAAAAATACCTTTACTTGAGCTGAAATTTATCTATTCACTACGCACTCACGGCATTGGCAAAATTGGAGGTGTGGACTTAAATGAAACAAAGAAACGTGCCAAATCTTTACAGAGGAAATCTCGTTCCAGCTGTCCAAAACCAAAAGTAGATGTCCAAGTTTCCGAAACTGAACAACGTGATGAATCCTTGACCTCCAGTGACGATTGCAGTGACAGTGACCAAGAATTCATACCTGAATCTCCAAAAAAGAAATCCGGTTGGCAAATGAGGATTAACCTTAAATCTACTGCATTAACTAGTGATCGTTACGGTGTTTCCGATCGTGCTACAGCAGCAATAGCCTCAAGTGTTTTGCAGGACGTTGGCGTGGTAACTAATAGCGACAATTCACAAGTAGTTGACAAGTGTAAAATAAGAAGAGAAAAACACAATGTTAGGGCTGATTTGTCCAGTTCTATAACAGAAAATAAGCTAATTGGGTTATATTTTGATGGCCGTAAAGACGACACTATTGTGGTACAAGAGGCACATTCAAAACGATTTAAAAGAGTGGTAAAGGAGGAACATTACGTGCTTATACAAGAACCTGGTAATATATTTCTGGGTCACGTGACCCCGAATTCAGGAAGTTCAGAGGATATTGCGACCTCTATTATATCCTATTTGACAAGCAATGACATTTCTTTGGACGAATTAGTCGTTATTGGCTGTGATGGCACCAATGTTAACACCGGATTGAAAAACGGTATAATACGCCGTATTGAAACACACTTAGGTAAGCCTCTGCAATGGGCAGTTTGTCTTCTTCATTTTAATGAACTACCCTTCCGCCATTTATTTCAGTATTTAGATGGTAAGTCGACCGGGCCAAATTCTTTGAAAGGACCGATTGGTGGGAAATTGATCAAATGTGAAACACTTCCAGTAGTGCAGTTTGAAAGTATTGATTGCCAAATCCCTGAGATAGACAAAAAAACTCTTAGTAAGGATCAGAAGTATTTGCTGGAAATATCAGAAGCGATTAAATCAGGTGAATGCCCAAAAGATTTATCAATCAGGGATCCAGGACCTTTGTCTCACTCAAGGTGGCTAACAACAGCGAACCGTGCTTTAAGACTCTACATTAGTCAAGAAAATCCAACTGCTGAGTTCCAGGAAATAGTAATATTCATTCTGAAGTCATATATGCCGATGTGGTTTTGTATTAAGAAGACCAAACTTTTTACTGATGGCCCTAAGCTCGTGCACCAATGTATTGAAACCTCAAGATATCTTAAAGATGAACTCAAAGCTGTAATTGACCCAGTTATAGAGAGAAATGGGTTCTTTGCGCATCCAGAACATGTTATGATTACTATGACTCAAGATCCCAGAAAACATATAAGAGAACTGGGCCTCCGCCGCATCATTAAGGCAAGAGAAAGAGACCAAAAGAGGAAAACAATTCGAACGTACGTGGCACCTAAGCTAAACTTTTCCGCAACAGACTACACGGAATTAAATTATTGGACAAACTGTGAATTTTCTTCGCCGCCTCTATTGAAAGATGTCACTGATGATGAACTGAAAACCTACATCAAAACAGAAGAAGTACCGAAGTGGGAAATCCTATCACAGAAGATGCCAGTCCATACTCAAGCAGTGGAGAGAAGCGTCAAGTTGGTGAGCGAGGCTTCTGCTAAGGTTTGCGGATCTGCAGCTCGAGACGGGTACATAAGAACGACACTTAAGTCAAGGTCCACGATGCCAGCCTTTGATAACAAAAGACAGTTCAAACTACCAGACATGTAATCTATTCGTAAGTGAAATATGTACTTTGTATTTATTGGATAATACATCAATAATATGTTGAAGCTTGTATACATTTATTTTTCCTAAGTCCACATTTTTGAGGTTTTCAACACTTTTTTGCTATTTTTACAGCCCATGCGCGAACGGAAGATGTTAAAACTCATTACCAGTATTTTTATATTAATTCATTAGTGTGTCGTAGATGACATTTTTCCCTATTACATATTAAATATCGTAATAAAAAAAATTATTAAAAATTTCCAAAAAACTTTAATTTTTTCAAAATTTAATCAAACTTTAGAGCTCATGCGCGAACGGAAGATAACATCCGATAATTTTAATATTTTTTCCCCTATTTAGTCATACCATTTAGCAACTTTTCCGCGGTATTACGATCCGAAAAAAAAATATCGATTTTTTTCGACCCACCCTACTGGACATGGAACAGATAGGCCTTGAATTCATCACAGCTTCAATTTGAACCATGACAGTGTAAAACTGTTCGAAAGTGAAAGAAGAACAGCCTATTAGCCTACGCATATGATATTTTGCGCTTTTTACTGAAGCTTCCCAGAGCCCAGCCCAATGAGGAGATCTAGGGGGGATAAACTTCCATGAGGTTTGATTTTCAGAAAGGTATTCCATAATGGTTTGAGAATTAGACTTATTTTGAAAAAATTTGTATAAGTCATAGAGTTGGTTTTTTGCACCAGAAAAACATGTGGCATTGTCACTGTAAATGACGGTTGGGTTACCACGTCGGGAAATGAATCTCTTAAGTGTTAATAGAAAGGAAGAAGTTGTTAGATCAGAAACAACCTCAATGTGCACAGCTTTGGTCACCATGCACACGAAAATGGCTATGTATGCCTTGATTTTTGGCGCTTTTCGGAGTGAAGAAGATTTTAACAGAAAGGGTCCACCATAATCTACACCCACTTTTTGAAAGGGTCTTGTTGTAATGGACAACCTATCTTCAGGTAAATTACCCATAAGCTGTTGTGCAGGAGCACACGAAAATCGGAAACATATGGTGCAGTTGCGAATGATTCGTTTTGCTTCCTTTAGACCATTGAGAGCCCAGAATTTCAAACGAAGATTTGAGAGAACTGTTTGCGCACCAGCATGTCCCAATCTGAGATGTTCATTTTTGATGATAAGATTGACGATAGGATTATTGGAGGGGAGCAGTATCGGATGTTTTTGCAAATAGTCTATGTCGGGACAGTTCGTAAGTCTGCCTCCAACTCTGAGAAAATTAGAAGAATCTAAAAATGGTTTTAGTGACATGAAGTTTTTATTCGAAATAAATTTGTTATTTTTAAGCGCCGAAATTTCTTTTGAAAATGCATCACCCTGTATTTTCTTGATGATGAAATCCATTGCATAATTTAACTCCGCAACAGAAAGAGGTTCAGAAATTTTTTGTTTTTTACAATTAGAAATAAAACGAAATACGTACGCTACTGTACGTTTTAAGCGTGAAATATTTGAGAAACGTGAGAAAATTTTTATCCAGAAATTTTCCACATTAAAATTTACCACGAGGCTTATTTTTCTTTCCTCGGGTAGGTTTTCGAGAACTTTGTCATTTACTAGATTGGAAACATTAAAATTTTTATCTCGCAAGCATTTGGGACCTTGCCACCAGAAGTCGCTACTGAGAATTTCAGAACCAGACATTCCTCGAGAAAGAAGGTCTGCGGCATTTTGCGCAGACTTTATGTGAAGCCATGTAAAGTTTTGAGTCAACTCTTGGACAAGAGCTACCCGGTGAGCCACGAAAACCGACCACCGACTTGGATGACTTTTACACCACGACAGAGCTACTTGGGAGTCTGACCAGAGGCTGACTGAATGAAATTTTATAGATTGATTTTCAAAGATAGAAATTATTTTTGCAACAAGTTTTGAAAGAAGAACCATTGCGCACAGCTCAAGCCTAGGAAGTGTTACCGTCTTTAACGGAGTTATCCTTGATTTGGAAGAAACTAATGCACAAGAGATGGTCTCATCCGAATAGAAAGTTCTTAGGTATACGCATGCGCCATAAGCTGCCATGCTGCTGTCTGCCAATCCATGAAGCTCAACCTTCAGAATTATTTTTTCAGAAAAATAGAAACGAGGAATTTTTAATTGTTTTAATTGTGACAAGTCCTGTAGAAAGTTGTTCCAATCGTTTAGAATAGTTTTGTCCGAAATTTCTGTGTCCCAGTGAATTTTTTGCAGATATAGTTTCTGCATAAGCATTTTGCCTTTAACAATAAACGGATTGATGAGTCCCAGAGGGTCGAAACATTGCGCTAACGCAGATAGGATTTTTCTTTTTGTTATTGGTGGGCAGAAATTATTTTCGGGGACGGAAATTGTTATTTGGTCTTCCGCAGGGTCCCATTTTAGGCCTAGAACCTTACTGGAAGTGGAATCGAAATTTAGGTCATATTCCTGAGTAGTATTTTTTGAATGTTCTGGGTTGATTTGTTGTAGGAATATGGATGAATTTGAATGGAATTTATGTAAAGTAAACCCATGGCGGTTTAGAACAGAATTTAATTGCTGAAGTATTTCGAGCAATTCTTGAATATTATTTGACCCACATAAACCATCATCTACGTAGAATTGGTTTTCGAGAAAATGCGAGGCCAATGGGAATTGAACTTTATTTTTATTTGAAATTTCTTGCAAGACTCTCGTCGCAAGAAACGGGGCGCTATTCGTCCCGTATTTGTAGAAAGCGTTGATCTTTGTTGATCCACGTCTGTCGAAACATTTTTTGAATGTCACAGGAAAATATGAATTTGTATTGCCTGAAACGAACCAGAATGTCGAATAAATCGGGTTGAACCTGATACCCTTTTAATGAAATATCGTTCAGACTTTTTCCTGTAGAGCTTTTACAACTAGCGTCCATGACGACACGCAAAGTTGTACTTTTATTTTGTTCGTTGATGACACATAAATGTGGAATAAAATATTTTTTGTCCGAATTTTCATTTACGAACGAAAGAGGTACATATTCAGCATGCCCTAAAGAAATATATGTGTCAATGAAATTTTTGTACTCGAAAAATAATTTTTTATCTTTTTGGAATTTATTTTCGAGTGAAAGAAAACGCCGTTTGGCTATAGAAAATGAATCACCCAGTAATTGGTGTTCTTGTGCACTTTTTAATGGAATATCTACTTCAAAGCGTCCATTTTCAAGGATCTTTGTTGTAGTTTGAAATATTTGTTCGGCCAGCTCGTCAGCTTCCGACAGAATAGGTTTTTGAGAAAGTTCTTCCATGTTCCAGAATTTCGTGAGCAGCTCGTCCGTGCTACACGTAGAAAGTAGAGCAACATCTCCAGAAGCATTGTTTGCTACTGTAGGTGCCGTCAAGTGAGGAGCAATCACGCCGGCTATTAGGTACCCCAGATGAGAAGCCTGCAAAACTGGAAGCCTAGGGCCCAGAGGAATTATGTCAGGAAGAATTAAGTCGTAGTACAAATCAGCCCCAACCAAGATGTCTACCTGACTAGGTTTGTGATATGAATCGTCGGCGAGAAAAACGTCCCTTGGAATTGGTAATTTTTTTGTAAGAATGCGGAACTGTGGAAGATTGCAAGTAATATTTTCTAAGATGGCACATGAAATTTTGAAAGACTTTTTATTATAGTTAGAATGCATTTTTATGTTGACCATCTTTTTTGAAACCGAATTACTTTGGCCTATGCCAGAAATGTTTAGAGATATGTCATATGGCTTGTAGCCCAGCCTATCAGCGAGACACTGGGTACAAAAGCTATTTTGACTTCCCGTATCGAGTAACAATCGGGCCGTTAAAGGTTTCCCGTTTTTGTCGAAAATGGTTACTTTGGCCGTAGCTAGAAGTATGTTTAAATTTTTTACGGACAAGGCAGAAAAGGAATTTGTAAAAGGTTCTTGCCCTTGAAACGAAGGACCTTGAAAGTTTGAATTTGACGAATGTTCGCGTTCGTAATTGTTTGAATTTGTAGAAGTGGACGGACTTTCATTTTTATGGGTCGTAGAAAAAGTATTATGTTTACCCGAATTATTATTTGGTGCCAGAATGTGCAAATTTGTATTATGGCGCCTTTTACAAACGGTACATACATGTTTTGATGAACAATCTTTAGAATTATGCCTACCTAGGCAATTTACGCAGAGACCTTTTGAATTCACGAATTTTATTTTGTCATCATGCTGAATGTTTTTGAAAAAGTGACATTTGTAAATTTTATGACCTTGCTTTTTGCAGAAAATGCAATAAAAATCAGAAACTAAATTATTTGACGTATTATTTTTATCTGAATCCTCTGATGTGTTATTACTGGATGCATGATGTGAAACTTTTACGTTTTTGGCTTGCCTAGGATTTGTATTTTCCAGGCTTTCCAGAACAATGCACCTTTTTTCAAGAAATTTAAGAAGAACATCCAATTTTGGTACATCTGAATGATTTCGCTCAGTTTCAAAAAGTCTCCTTGTTGAAAAATCTAATTTGCTTTCTAGCAGGAAAACTAAAATTATATCAATGAGCTCTGTACTTGAAAATTGCAAATTTTTTAGCAATTGCATATTTTTTGTTACGGTAGTTAGAAAATTTCTGAGGGCTTGCGGTGAGCTGTTTCTCAGTGTAGGAATGTCTATAATTTCTGTTAAGTAAGAATTTATGATTGTGACCTTATTCTGATAGCGGTTCTTTAGAATATCTAAAGCAATCGAAAAATTTTCATTTGTGACTTTCAAAGAATCCACCAACTTAAGAGAATCACCCTGTAGGTAACTTTTCAAATAAAGAAACCTTTGGATGTCAGAAAGGGACTGATTTTGTATTATCAGTGTGTCAAAGAGCTCAAAAAAACTTTCGAAGTCCCCTATTTGTCCGGAAAATTTGCATATGCTTATTACCGGGAGCTTTACGGCCACTTGCTTAGCGGCAGCGACGCTCCCTGTATTGGTAATATCCAATGCTCTAATCGAACTTTGTATTTTTGACAGAACCGCAAAATAATTTTCTTCAAATATGGCACGATCACATTTTTGAGAATCGTCCAGGAATTCAATTTCATCCTGTACGTTATTGTAATCAGAGAACAGGTCTTGTAATCGACCTTCTCTTGTTTTGAATGAGAAAACATCTTTTTCCGAGTCATGGTTTGCTTCTAGCCACGTTTGAATTCTATTAACAGAATCTAGAATTGAATGCTTTTTGTTTACTAATTTACTTAAACCTTTTTTGCTCATTGTAATAACTTTAATTTGTTTATTTTTGAATGAAATTATTATTTATTTTTGAATTTTAACAAGCATGCAATATTAAACCAAAAATTCAACCCTGAATAGTTCTTTAAATAGTGTTTAACTTTATTAGAGTAACATTTCGCAAGAGATCTTTGAAAATTAACTTTTTGAATTTACATATAGAAAAGTTTATTTTGTACGTCACCCCTGGGCTCTTGGTACTTGAATGTGGGCTGCTTTTCCTGGAATCAGCTAGTCCTTGAACACCACTTCTTGAAGTAAACTATTATCACTGTTTTTGTTCACAGAATGTTTATTTGTCCGTAGAATAAATAACGCAATCACTTTGTCTCTTGGAATTATTGTCTATTCGACGAGAATATCCGAAAAACGCGACACTTATAATGTCTTTTAAAAAGAGTTGGCATTAGCCAGAAATGTTTTTTAACAAATAATAGAATTAGATAGAAACTTGAATTGAGTGTTTTTTGGCCAGAAAAGTTCGGTCGATGGATCAAGTGTGGCTCTAAGGGCCAAATTCGGCTCTTAGAAATGAAATCCGGTCTCGGAGGAACAAAATGGAGGGACGCCGGTGTTCAACATTCCTCCATGGAGAGTTTGGAGTAGTTCCAATGTCTCTTTCCAGCGTTTTGCACTTGCAGTAAGTTCAATGTGTCGCTAAGCCTTCGATAGCTAAGAGGAGAACTTTTAATGAACCGTAAGATGCTGTAATTCTGGCCTGTTGAATTGTTAATGTAAATAAAACACTTTCTATTTTGCTATGACTGTAATGAAGTTGAAAAGGGCAAGAAATAGAATTTTACATGTGAACAATTGAGTTAACAACTTATCCGTGAAAGACGCCACTACACATATATTTACACTTTGTACCGGCTTTTTGCTAATTGCGGCGTGAAGAATTCTCTTCGAAAAAGCGTAAATGAAAACGAGGTTTTTGCGTACGTTCTTAATGAGTGTTGATAGTTGACTGACTGTTGCACCCCGCTCTTTCATCCCGTTAACAAATATTTCCGTTGGGTGCTTTGGGTAAAAGAGAGGCGGAGATTAACATTCTTGGAAGCTTTCACTGCGTAATGGAATTATTTTATGGTTGTTACAGAGGCGGCGCGGAAATTTGTTGTTGGTGAAATAGAGTTTATTTTGGGTGGAGAATACAGTTCTCCAACAGATGCATTGTTTGTTCACATTCTAAAATTCGTGACCAAAGAAAGAGGCGAGATTCAAGATATATGTGCAATGAATGCGACGTGGGTCTATGTGTTTTTCCTTGCTTCGGAGAATATCACACAAAAGAAATGTATTAAAAACTTTTGACTTATATGTACGCAATCCTAGTTATTTATTTAAACTTATTTTTATCAATAATATTTATAGTATTTATTATCTATATCAATAGTATTTATTATCTCCTCATAAAACAACTCTTGATCTATTTTCTAGAATGCCGTATATATATTAGGGTGCGTCGGTTCTCTAGCTTTTTATGCCTGTAGTGAAGAAAGTTGCCAAATGGTCTAGAATGAATAGTGATATTTTTATTTTTTTTTATTTTAATATTTAGCCCCCCCCCTCCCCGCCCGACCCCTAAAAAAATTACAAATTTAATGCTTACATCAATGAAACCTGATGCTTCAAACGAATAAGAAGAGCTTCAAATGCACTTAAAAAAATACTTATTTAACAACCTTAAACCCCACCGCCCGGTAAATTTGTCCAGGTCCAGAAGGACCCCTAAGCACTCTACTGATACACCGCCTACCTTTGACTAAGCAATGATCGCTAGTGCAGTTCTTGAAGATATTGGATTGATATCCAAAAAGGACAAGTCTATGACATGTAATAGACAAGTCTAAGGTTTTGTTTACATGGGGCGGTTTGCCAACGTTTGACGCCGCGGTTTACCTGAAAAACCCAACCGCCGCGGTTCAAGTTACATAGAAACAAATGGAACCGCTCAACATCGTACATATGGAACCGCTAAACGTCGTCAAACCGCGGCGGGTGTATTCATTTTCCAATCAGGCGTTTGTTAGGCGGTTTGAGACAGGATCGGCTTTATTATTATCCGGTTATATCGATTTTTACTTGGTTTTATATATTGGTTGGTTAATCTGTTTTGGCCTATTGTTGAGCGCAGATAGGTTTTGATCAATGTAATTTTAGATAAAGACCTTTCCCCTTCAGCTACTGTTACTGGGAGTGTTAAATATATCCTAGACACGTAGAAATATTTGGGAAAACGGAAAGCAAATTATAATTTATGAGATATTTAATAACTATTATTATAATATACAGTGAGCACGTAAAGGTTGGAATAAATAGTCTGACGTTCCAAATTTTTAACCTATTCCACAAATAAAACTTCCCATGTTCCAGTGATCCCGTACATCAAAGTTTATCCGACTAGACACCGTTAAGCTATTAACAAATTGTCAGCTTGCTATTAATCAACTGTTTTTTGGTACGCGGGACCCAGGCCTAAGTGTTCGGCTTCCGCCTCTTTGATTTGGCTCCCGGGTGTCGCTAGACCTTGCACCCCCGGTTTGAGCCGGACAAGATTCGTTCAAGTTACTAGGGGCGGAATGGTTCAACCGTACATAATAGTATGGTTCCAGTCAAGCGCGCTTTTGCCCTGTTGACATCGTTGTGCCTCTCTGTTGTATTGAAAAGTTTGTGTTGTGGTAAAAAATTTGTTTTGTAATCAAAAAATCTCTTTGCAATGGAACAAGAAAATTTTGATACGGAGCTGTTCATTGATGAAATGAAAAAGAGAAGATGTATTTGGGACATGGAATGCACCGAGTACAAAAACAGAGTGTTAAAAAATCTGCCTGGGAAGAGCTGGTGGACATATTTGCTGATAAAAATATGCACACCGGAAGAGAATACAGAATTAGGTAAATATGAACAGTTTATTTATTATCATTATTATAGTTGGGAATAAGATACAATATTCATAAGATGCCACAATAAAGTAGCTTCAGAACAATTTATTATTTTATTTTTTAGAAATTTACAGAAAAACACTTACAATATTATATTTATATAATATGTATAGCCTAGTCAAATAAAATAAAATTAAAAATGTAATTTCGTACAGCTTGGAATAACTTTTATATCAAAGTTTAGGTCAAAACAAAAGATATTTTCAAGAAAGTCATTAAAAGGATTCATATAAGGGGATCATTCTTTAAAGAATGAAAAATTGGTCATTTTTGCACAAAGTTTACTTTTTTTATCTGTTGATACATAATTATAAGCAAAGATTCAAAAACACATTTGCAAAAATTATTATTTTGATTATAATAAGCATTATAATAGTTATTTATGATATAAGTGTTAAAAGTACAATTTTAAGGCACGCATGTGAAGGTTTGCAGAATGAGCGAAGCGAATTCTGCAATTCACATGTGTGCTTTAAATATGTATTTTTAACAGGAATATCATACAATATTTTTTCTACAAACGCAAATTCTCTAATTGCGCACAAATATTTTGACGTTTGTTTTCAAAATTTGACATTTCACTTTTAACTGCATTTCAACTTGAAATAACAGATAAACTGTCGATTTTAGGTGCATAATGATACTAATAACTTTTGTAGTGCTTGAAAAGACCTTTAAAATGAGCAATACTAAATGTCGATTACATTTAAACTAAGCGAGATATTCTGCAAAGCAGTTGATGACTAATGTATTTTAAGAAGAAATGAGAAGTATATTTAACCCCTCATCCACCAGAATTTAAATACGTCGTTTTCCCTCTATAATATTTTTTATTATACTGTTATTTCTATGTTCAAAAAGTTGGACTAGATTAAAATGAATGGTTTTTGAAAAAAATAAGATCAAATTATAGACCGCATTTTTAAATTTTCTTAAAAATCTTCCTTTTCCTCCATGTAACTCGAAAAAGATAAGAGATACGAAAAAAAGATACCAAACAAAAATGTAGGGCTTTTTCAGATAAAAAATTTCTTTTTATTTTTTATTACTGTATCTCATCATTTTCAAGTTACATGGGGAAAAAGGAAGATTTTTAAGAAAATTTAAAAATGCGCTTTATTTTTTGATCTTTTTTTTTAAACCATTCATTTTAAATCCGTCCAACTTTTTGCCCATAGAAATAACACTACAATAAAAGGTATTGTGGAAGGAAAATGATGCATTTACATTTTGGTGGATGGGGGTTAAAATTACTTTTCAATTTTTCTTAAAATACATTAGTTATCAATTTTGTTTGCAGCATATCTCGCTTAGTTTTAATGTAATGGACCTTTAACATAGCTCATTTTAAAGATCTTTATAAGCACTACAAAAGGTATTAGTAGCATTATACACATAAAATCGACCGTTTCTTTGTTATTTCAAGTTGAATACACCAATTGAATGTACCAAAAAACAAACTATTTTCACCTACAGTTCACCAAGAATAGCTGAAAGTCTGAAAATAACCACGCCCATGATGCGCATTTGTCATCCGACGGATCTCGCACTGAGCGTTCACTTAATATCTACCGTTTGTGACGTGAACAAGTCGGTACAGTCTGCGAAACATTTTTTGTAAGTACGAACCTCAAAGGAGAGTCAATTTAAAATTTGCAAATCTGTGTTTTGTGTATTAGACATGGAGTTTAAATCGAATCTGAAGGGAAAAGTTTTAAATAATCAGACACGGGAAGTGATAACAAACGTGATTCATTTCATGAGAAATGAAGCGAAAAACAATGAACCGTGTAGAGATTTGAAAAAAGTGCAGGAACGTGTGGTATTGGCAACAGGTGTTAGTTTAAGCAGCGTTCAAAAAATTGCTCGGGAAATGCAATTAATTGAAGATGGCGAATGTTCCTCATTTGTAACTCCAAACAAAAAGAGAAAAAAACCGCTTCAAAAACGTGCTTGGACGATTTTGATATAGGGCGTCTTCGATGTTATATAATGGATTTTTGTATAACACAAAAACAAGTGCCAACTCTGAAACGCATACACAGAACATTTGCAGAGGAGTACAACTACTCGGGTTCCATAGAAAGCCTACGAAAAGTAATTAGAAAGATGGGATTTCGTTGGCGAAAAACCAGAACTAATAGAAAATTATTAATGGAAAAGCCCAATATTCAACATCTTAGACTGAATTTCTTACGTAGTATGAAACGTTATAGGAAAGCAAATCGGCCAATTATATACATGGATGAAACATACGTCCATTCATCTCATATATACCAAAAGAGCTGGTCTGATAGTTCAAACAAGGGCATACAAAAACCAGTATCTAAAGGACAGATGCTTGTGATAGTGAATGCTGGAGGTGAAAGTGGTTTTGTTAAAAACGCTTATCTGCGCTACAAACCTACTATAAAAACAGGATATTATCATGATGCAATGAACTACGACAATTACAAAAAGTGGCTTCAGGATAAACTGATACCAAATTTGCCCCCGAACAGCGTTTTAGTGATTGATAATGCACCGTATCACAACGTACAAACTGAGAAATGTCCAACTATGTCTTCCAGGAAAGCAGAAATTCAGCAGTGGCTGACAACTCGAAATATTTCCTTTACAGATGGCATGTTGAAATTTGAACTATACATTATAAAATTACACAAACCTCGGTTTAAAACCTATGAAATTGACAAAGTACTCGAGGAAAAAGGACATTCAGTTTTACGGTTACCCCCGTATCATCCGGATTTGAATCCTATAGAGTTAGTATGGGCTTCTATGAAGCAATATGTTACTGAAAAAAATGTCAGTTTTGATTTTAAATTAGTGGAAAGTTTGTATGATGAATTTTTTAATTCGTTTTCAGTCGAACAATGGAAAAAGAGGTGTGAACATGTTAAAAAAATAGAACAAAGTTATATGGCACAACAGCCAGCTTTTGACACCGTGGTGGATCAAATAATTATAAATGTAGGTGTCGATACTGACAGTGATTGTGAAAATGACTGGATAGACTCTGATTCTGAGTCAGATGATTCATAAATATGAACCTGAGACGTTCATGTTGCATTTCTTCAGAGTTAGGTATTATAAACTTTTAATCTTTTTTTAGAAGTATGTAATGTTATTTTTATTTAGTTCTCCGCGAACGATTGTAGCAGTCGAAACGAAAGACTTTTTAATTTCCCGCCTTAATTATTTATATGGCCCCTACACGGTCATTAATAATCACATTACAAAATATTTTGCATTCTTATTTTTAATATTATATTATATGACTTAATTATATAATACTAAATATCTCATTTTTTTAACTCCGCCATTGCCTGGTCCCAAGTCCAGGATGAGAAAGAAGGATTTGAAGGGTTGTGCGTTGGGCTAACAACCCAACCACATAAAAAATATTTTGTTATGGAATCGTCAAGATGCCTCTAAACTGGACTGAAAAACGATGACGACAAATGCTATGGAAATGGATACGAGAAAGGTTATAAATATCTTTTAACAAAAGGTACTGGTACAAAGACACCATATTTATGCTTCACCAAGACCGAAAATCTAATTTCTATTAGTATTGCAATAGACGATTTTATTACTACTTTATTACCCTACTGCTTACGCCCTTTTTCTCCGAAACGTTTTGGTCAATATAATAGTAATATAAAGTATAAGTAGTCAATATAAAAATAAAATTTTTGGTTTATAATGCCATAATTTATAGCAACACAAGCAACACTTCAACACTGCAACACAAGTTTGTTGGATCTATTTTATTACACCTCACTTTGTAAAAAAATACTACAAATATACTGAAGAAAAGTAATGAAAGTAATAATAATTGTGTACGGGACCTATTAGAAACTATTCAAACTTTACGTTTCTATATTTGTGTCTCCGATTGTACCTATATTTTAAAGTTCACCCGCGCGTACAGGCTATCTTTTTCCTTCCGAGTGCGTTCTCACTTCATTGTTCGCGCAGGCAGTTAGAATTTCAGACTTTCAGCTATTCTTGGTGAACTGTACCATATCTCTTTTTGTATTATAACTAGAAGATTTTGAAGGCAAGTGTCTCTTTGTTTTTTATAACCTACAAAAATGTTTAATATAGTTTTTTAGTTAGATGCATAGTTTTTAAGGTATTCGCAAAAAACCGTTCGAAAAGGTATTATGTTTCTATGAAAATGGCCAATTTTCAACCACGAATATCTCAAAAAGTATTGAGTTTTCAAAAAAAAAATTATAGAACAGTTTTTGCTTAGAATTAGCTTCTCAGCGAATTCCGTGGTAAATGTTCCACCCTTAAGAAGGGGTGGGAACCACCCCCAAGATAAAATCACACATAGTACTTTACTTTCTGTTGACAGACCATTTAATAAAAGTTAATAGTTTTCGAGATTTAAGTAAAAATGCGGGAAAAAGCAGAAATTTTTTTGAAAATTTATCTCAATCTTTCATTATATTTAATTATGTAAATAAATAAATGATAAAATTTAATTTAGTGTCTAAGTCTTACATAAAAGCTTTTTTCTTCAGCTTTTCAGAAAAAAGCCTCAAAAACTTTGTGAATTACCGCAGCAGTTAAAAAAGTAAATTTTATGAAAAATAACCCTTTATCATTATAAGCAATGATTCCCTTATATGAACATATACTTTCTTGAAGATATCTTTTGTTTTCACCAAAAATTTGATATAAAGTTTGTTCCAACCTGATAGAAATATAACAGTTCTTACAGTAAACATTTTTTTTAACTCCTTTATTCTGCAATCTATCAGTAATGACAATAAGCGTCTTTGTTGATAAATGATTATGACATGTACAGGATGCTCCATTAAGCATCCTGTTTTATATTGTAGCTATTGCTAACTTTGTGGCATTACCTCTAATGTTTACAATGTTATTATTTACAAAAATATGTATATTACTAATTACTTAAACCTATTAATTAAGTCTCTTGGTTTGAATTTTTTTAATCTTCTTTCTTCATGTTCATGTAAGTCTTCAAACAACCGCTTAGCTAACTCGTTAGGATGTTCAGACACTCTTTCGCGATATGTTGCACTATATTCACTTATCACCTATTGCACTGTTGGAATTGCTAAGTCTCGTTGGATCACGTAGTTGGGTACGTAGTATGGAGCATCAAGAATCAGCCTTATCGTCATGTTTTGGAACCTCTGTATTATATTTAGGTTGCTATTAGAAGCTGCTCCCCAGAGCTGGATACCGTAGGTCCAAATGGGCTTTATAATGGCTTTGTAGACCAGTAGTTTGTTTTCTAGAGACAACTTCGAGTTTCTGCCGATAATCCAATATAGACTGCTTAGCTTTAGTCCTAACTGTTTGCGTTTAGTGAGAATATGTTTTCGCCATGTTAGTCTTCTGTCTAGGTGGATTCCCAAGTATTTTACTTGGCTTCTCTTCGGTTTGAGGTAAATTGTTGTTGTTAAGTTGTACTGGTGGGCAAGTTTCTTTACGGAGTGTAAATGTTACATGTGTAGATTTTAGTTCGTTAGCTTTCATGCGCCATTTCGACAGCCATTTTTGTATCTTGTTAAGGCAGATTTGAAGTTGTCTTGATGCCATCTTTGGGTCTTCGTGTGAAGAGAGAGCAGCTGTATCGTCCGCAAATGTGGCTATTGTAACCATCGGTGTAGTAGGAAGGTCACTTGTGTACAACAAATACAGGATAGGTCCGAGTACACTGCCCTGTGGTACCCCTGATTTTATGGCGTTCAGATAAGAGTATTCTTGGTTTAGTCTGACAAGGAAGTGTCTATTGGTTAGGTATGATTTTAGTAACAGGAAGTGGGGATATGGAAGTAGCTTCTTAATTTTGTAGAAGAGTCCAACATGCAGAACAATAACGTTTTTGTTGGAAGTCATCGTTAATTTTGTTAACTATTCTATGTACTTGTTCGATAGTGCCATGTTTGTTTCGGAATCCAAATTGGTAGTCTGGAATTAAGTGCATCATTTCTGTTATCTACTTCAGCTTTTTGACGTATATTTTCTCGAAAATTTTGGAGATAGTTGGTAGCAAGCTAATAGGTCGATAAGAGGTAACTTCTTCGAATTTTTTGCCTGGTTTAGGGATCATTATTATTTGTGCTACTTTCCAGATCTTTGGGTAGTACCCTAGTTTGGGGACGGCATTGAAGATATATGTTAGTAATTTAAAGAATTTGGGTGTTGATTCCTGAAGCACTTTTCCTGTGATAAGATCATATCCTGGTGCTTTTTTAATGTCAAGTTCATTCATTATTATAGTTCTGGTTTCACTTACTAGAATTCTTTTTATAGGCAGGTCCATTTGGAAGGGTGCATTAAGTGTTTCGTCTATTTCTTTATCTTCTGAATGCTGCTCTGGATTGTATGGATGGAATACTTTTTTTAAGTGTTCAGTAAAGACTTCTGATTTTTCTTTGTAATTTCTTGCCCATTTATTTCCGTTTCTAATTGGAGGATTAAACTGTTGAGGTTGTTTAAGCTTTTTTGTAGCCCTCCATAGTGCGTAGTCTGGGGCTTCCGTTGGGGTTAGAGATTCTAAATAATTCTTAATGTTTTCATTTTTACTGTTCGATAATGTCTCGTTTTAATTCTGTGGTAGCTCTGTTATATTTTCTTCTATTTTCTAGTGTTTTGTTTTTCATCCATTGTTTTCTCAGTTTTCTCTTACTATTTATTTTCTCTTTAATTGATTGGGGTAGTTCGTTTGCTTCTCCTTCTCGGTATATTATTGGAGTTGCGTTCCATGCTGCTTGTTGAATTTTTGTCGTTAGGTCTTCTGTCGCGACGTCTATATCATTTTCTGTTTTAAGTGGTATATTTAGTGATATTAGGTTATCTAAATTGTTTCTGTATTCATCCCAATTGGTTTTTTTATTATATAATGTAGGGGGCATTTCTTTTTTAAGATCTTTGAATGTATTGTGATTATTATCGGGGAGTGATCGGAGGACAGGTCATCAGATGTGGTCACCTTGCATTTTTTAATATCTAGGCCTTTGATAGTTGCGAAGTCTAACAAGTCTGGAAGTTTATTGATGTCTGATGGCCAGTAAGTAGGTTCATTAGTAGATAGGTATTTGAGGTTATTTGCATTCATTGCCTTTAATAGTTCTCGGCCTTTAGTGGTTGTTATACGTGATCCCCAAACGGTATTTTTGGCATTGTAGTCTCCGCCGGCTAGAAATTTATTGCCCAATATCTTGAAGTATTCTTCGTATTGTTCTTGTTTATTGTTGTGTTTGGGCGGGCAGTAAATTGCAGATATGGTTAGTGGACTGGAGTCGTTTGTTATAGTTACGCTCATGGCTTGTATGTGTTCTTTAGAAAATTTTTCTCTCTCGAAATGTTGAATATTATCCCGTATAATTACTGCTGTTCCTCCATGTGCCTTCTCGCTCGGATGTTTCGTAGTGTACACTTTGTATTTTGGTATACGGTAGTGGTGTTTTTCTGTACAGTGAGCTTCAGATATAAGCAGCATGTCAAGGTTTTCATTATTTATATATGACTTTACTTCATAGTACTTTACTTTCTGTTGACAGACCATTTAATAAAAGTTAATAGTTTTCGAGATTTAAGTAAAAATGCGGGAAAAAGCAGAAATTTTTTTGAAAATTTATCTCAATCTTTAATTATATTTAATTATGTAAATAAATAAATGATAAAATTTAATTTAGTGTCTAAGTCTTACATAAAAGCTTTTTTCTTCAGCTTTTCAGAAAAAAGCCTCAAAAACTTTGTGAATTACCGCAGCAGTTAAAAAAGTAAATTTTATGAAAAATAACCCTTTATCATTATAAGTGTCACCAATGACACGCGTACACGGCTTAGGCTCCGCCCACAAATTTCTTTGTTTTCGGTGGCGATTCTAGGCTATAAAAAGCGGCGAATCTCCACCGAATCTCTCTCGTCTCTTTTTTTAGATAATTAGTATTTTAGTAGTAGAGTAGTAGTGTTCGGTGCCGGTCACGGAAGGAAGTAGACGTGCAGCAGAAGTACCGCTAAAAGAAAAGGAGACAGCTTGGCTAGCTGGTCTTATTAGACCACCGTGAATGTAAGACACGGTTGCGAGTCAATCGCTCTAATTCTCAGGCCAGAAAAGAGGCAAAAGCTAGTTCATTGGATGCAGTGAACTTAGGAAGTTGTTTTTAAATCGACTTTCTGAGACACTGTAGCTATTAACTAGCAAGCAGAAAAAGATAAACGGGTTCTCGGAGAGCCCGTTCGGGATACCTACTGTGCTCCGTTAGGGAAGGGTGTGATTTAAAACATTACACCTCGACACTGCAGGGTGTAATTTTTTAGAATCCTACACCGTGCAGCCCCGGCCCCTTGGCGAGTAGGGTGAGACATCAAGAGGATCCCAAATCCAGTTCTGTCTGGATTTGAGAACTACCGTGATTGGTCTAGGGTAGCCTACCCTAAAACCGTGCTGACAACGGGCCAGACGGCGGCAAAAAAGGCTCATCTAAAAGAGGATATCTGCTCCAACATGACTGACGGTGCAAAGTCACTGTCACAATACAAATTCCATCCCTATGCTGATTCACGCAAAGTGGATCACAACCTTTTTCAGGGATTAGAATCAGACGAAGATGTCCAACGAATCATGAAGACACAAGTGACATTAAGCGACGGAGGAGGGAAATTCAGAGTACCAGACAGACCGAAAAAGAAAAGCAAAGGAAAAAAGAAAACGGAAATTGAAAAAGAGGACTTTACTTCTGACGAAGAAGTGACGAACACAAGGCACCGTAAGTACGAGGAAGAAATGGAACACGAGACAGCAAAAAAATCAGCCACAAAGAGGCTGAGAACAACCGCACTAAACGGTAGCGAAGATGAGAAAAGTGAAGAGATAGAAAAACTAAAAAAGACGATCCAACAACAAGCAGATTAAATACAAGCAAGAGACGAAGAAATCAGAAGACTGCAAGCCCAAATCGAAGACCTAAAAAGCACCATGGTTCAGGCAACTAAAACGTTGATGGAACATATGGATGCAAGATTCAATCAACTTACAGAAAAGCAGACTGAGAAGGCCACGCCTACTACAGCAAGTAAAGATGCCACACCCACCACGCGAAACGAAGACCAGCCCACTAATGAAAATAAGGGGGGCAAAACCAAAAAATAAGAAACTAAAAGAAGACTTTTCTGCATTAAAAGAAAAGACAATGGTTGAAAAACCAAAGAATAAAGAAAAAGATGAATGGGAAAACAAAGTAACAGCAGCGATGAGACCGCACACACCAAACGTAGACGAGTACGCTTGTCCTGGAATAAGATTATGAGATTAAGATTTTTATCAGTATCAGAAGATGAATTATATTAAATAATATCCAATATTGAACTGGGTCAAGATTGTGTAATATCGACTAACATTTACCTTGATTGTTTATTTAAATATTGAGTGTCGAATCCTTGAGCCACGGGCGCTGAATAAGCACCCGTGTATTTGTAACAATAACACACTTTGATTATTGAAAATAATATAATTAAAAGATCAGAATAAACTTGGTGTTCGTCGAGGTAAGATGTTTCATTCTCCCTTAACTACTTAACATCGAAAAGAACCTGATGTATTACCACCCTTAGCTCCCAGGGTGACTGTAAATACCAGTTATATTAGATGGCGTTCCACATACCACTATATGGAGATCCAAAAGGTCTTTGTTAAGTAGTTATTGTAATTAGTTAAGTGTAAATTTTAAGAAGAAGTTAATTAAGAAATGAGAAGATGAAAAAAAAAAGAAATTAGAATACGGGAAACTTAAGTTAGAAAAAGTAAATCTAAAGTAAAACAATGGGAGCGACGGGAAACTGGAAGAAGAAAAGAAAATTGGGGTAAAGTATCTATCCCCCATATGCATTAGCTGATAGATGGAATTTGCGATGCCCACCAGACTAGACATTGGAGACACGTCGACATGGACTAAAATTGGGAATTCTGGACCATGGAACCAGCCGGCGCGGCGTCAGGAGGACGCACATCCACGAAATGGACAGTGGTGGACAAGGACAAAAGTATGTGATGTGAGTAATTTGACTATATTGTATTTATTGTTTTAACATTTCTCATATTGCATATAGCCTAACATAAGAATTAAATTTTTTTAATTGAATACAATTAATATTAAATTAGGTCAAGTTTTCGTATGTTTACTAAGTATAGAAGTATAATATTCAATAAATTTAGATGGGTTTTTGTTTAACTACATTGATAAGTGATAATAAGTTTTATTTTTAATGAAAACAAGAATTTTTTTGCAATTTTTTTTTAATAGAGAGAATGCATCTATTGTTATAATTATTATTATGCGTAAAAATAATGATTTAATTACCAATTTTTTTCTATGACGCAAAAATATGCTATTTAAAGATTTTTATTTTTGCTTAAGATATATTTATTATTTATATTTACATAATTACGTATTTTCAAATGTTGACGTTATTTGACCGCGAAAACATTGGTCAAGATATACTATGATAAGGAATTTTGTTGACAGAAGATATTTACACGATTTAAAATTACGAATTGTATTATTATACACTAGAAAAAGGTGTAGAAACAGTTTTATGATAAATCAAGATACCTATTGAGAGTATAATAGAAGGAATTATTATTTGGAGTATAATAAGAAGAGAAAAGGAAATATTTTTAAGAAGTTGGAACAAAATGGAAAATTTAACATAATGAACAAGAATAATTTTGACGGAAATATGAGTTCCCGAATAAACTTAATGATTAAGAAACAAGTTAGACAGAATTTTTATTTACCGATGTTATGACAAAGAAATGAAACCTAGAAAGGAGAAATGTAACAAAGAAACTATGATATATGCATAAATATATATATGAAATATATGAAAATATATGAAACTATGCAATATGCATAAATTCCAGACTCATGAACAGATTCATAATATTAACACACGCTTTAGAGGGAACCTTGCCCCAAAGTTTCGTAGGCTGGAGAGGTGCAGAGATGGCCCATCATGTCTGGCTATACAAATAAAAATCAAAGAACTTCTTTTGGTGGGTGCTTACTATTCTCAGGAGGAATGTCTCGGGGCTACCCTGTTGTGATAGTCCTACAGCTCTCTTAAATGTTCTGTGTGCTCTTGTGTTTTTATGCTAATATTCTAACTTTGTGTTAAGTATTTAGACTAGGTGATAAAATTTTATAGATTTTACTTATTAAGTGTTAGCTTGCCAATGTATTTCAATGATGCATTTTAACAGACTTTGACTTATGTAAATACTTTGTATATTGACATCAATAAACTGAATTGAATTGAATTGAATGAAATGATGTAAGATTGAAATTATTGAAAATTGATATGATTTTAAATGAATCAATTTTGAAACTACAAAGAGTATTATCCCAGATAGAAAGACTAATCAAGATTCGATTGATTAAAAGCATTCATAAATGCAATCGAAATAAACGATGAATATTTGGACGAAACGAAAATTTAAGGACAAGTTATTAAGATGTTACAAAAAAAATGGAATATTTAATGACAAAAAAAGTTATTGATAAAATAATGAAGTGTCTAACCAGACATTATTTTGAAACATATGCATATTATATATAAATATACTTAAAGTTCTTATATTATAAATATATTTAAATATTTGAATGAATAACATAATTTATGTAAGGCTTTATAACAGATATAACCAGAGAAATAGAGATAAGACTATTTTATTGTGACGTTATAAAAGTGTCTATTTTAGCGAAGAAAGTGAACTATTAGTAGTTAATTGGTACCAAAAGTTAATTATCAGTAATAAGGTTTTCTCAGTTGTATTTTTATGTAAATTAGGTAAATATTTTAATGGGCGCCCAGAACCATAAGTAGTATTAGTATTCAGCGATGGTAGCTGAGCCTTTTTGGTGATTTTTTTAACAGAATATAGTCTATTTTTATCAACACTTTCTTTCGATTTTTTTATTGAATTTTGAAGTTTTTTAGATGCCGATAACAGGTTTTTGATTCAAATTTTGTTAAAATCGGTCGAATTTTAGTATAAATATTTTATAATAAAGTACAATTAAAGACAATCTAGACAATAAAAAACAACTCTTGTCAAGGAAAAGGTACAAAATGAAAATTAGAAGATATTAGCATACCCATTTCGTGTTTTGAAACTAACTGGATCTCACCTAGACTGGTATATCAGATCAGACAGGAATTTAGGGATGCAAGATGTAGAAGATTTTTTTAAGCGCACAACTATCCATTTTGTCTTTTTGGGACAAACCTTCTCACGACTAAGGACGTGCAAAAGGACCGGAAGCAAATTCAAGGGTATAAAGTTACGGAAAAACACCCACCAAGTAGGTAAGGGTTAGAAAATGAAGAATTTTTAAAGTAAATGATATATAAATCAATAATTATGAAAAATGATATGAATATGTATGAAGGAAGATATTATATGAAATATGAAGTAAATGATATAAAGAAGAAATATGAATAAGAAGATTTATGTTTAATAGTACACTATGAAGAAAGTACCAAGTATAAAGAAAATAAAGAAAAATATTATTAGTGTGAAGTAGGTACCTGACAAGAGGAAAAAGTAGAAGAAGAAGAAGAAAAAAGAGAGAATTTTTAAAAGAAGAATATGTAAAAATTTGAGAACATCAAAAGGATTGTCTTATAAAAGTCTAGTAACAGAATAAGAATTAAGAGAGTAAATTCAATTTTAAGAGTTTAAGTGATTTCTTTTTAAATCTTTGAGTTAAAGTAAAGTATAAAATATAATTTGTGAGTGTAGAATTTCGCGAGATATAAAGAAAAGGAATTATGTAAGAATAGACAATATTTTACATTATTGAAGTTTGTTTTGTAAATTATGTATATGTATGTATATTTAGGTTTAATGTTTTCAAGGTAATGTTTGTGTTTTATTGGCGTATAAAAGTGAAAGTGTAAAATAAGCAAGCTTGTACAAATTGTACATAGTTTCATTTTCATTTGGATAGGTCAGTATAATAATATGACACAATTTTGACCGAAGTATAAAAAATAGTATTTGTTAGTAAACACACCGTAAAATTTATCCTAATACCGATTAAGATTTTTTTTTTCATCAGATAATAAAAAAAATCTTAAAGAGAGGAAGGATGGTGTCCTGGAATAAGATTATGAGATTAAGATTTTTATCAGTATCAGAAGATGAATTATATTAAATAATATCCAATATTGAACTGGGTCAAGATTGTGTAATATCGACTAACATTTACCTTGATTGTTTATTTAAATATTGAGTGTCGAATCCTTGAGCCACGGGCGCTGAATAAGCACCCGTGTATTTGTAACAATAACACACTTTGATTATTGAAAATAATATAATTAAAAGATCAGAATAAACTTGGTGTTCGTCGAGGTAAGATGTTTCATTCTCCCTTAACTACTTAACATTGAAAAGAACCTGATGTATTACCACCCTTAGCTCCCAGGGTGACTGTAAATACCAGTTATATTAGATGGCGTTCCACATACCACTATACGCTCTTCCAAAAGGAACAATGGAGCCCATACACCCAGCCAAAAAAAGCAAAAACGCAATCCAATACCACAGAGGACGAAACTAGCCAAAAAGAAGACAACAACGAAATAGAAAACATAATGGAAATAGATGAACAAGACAAACCCACCAGACAGTATAAAAAACCGCCAATCATTAAATTACAGACTGTTAACGAAACCAAAAATATATTGTTGTTCTGAAGCTATTTTCTTGTGGCATTTTTACAATTTTAACTATTTAGAATGGGAAATAAGCCACAATATTATTAAAAAATTATTTTTATTAACGTTTCGACGCCCAAATCGGGTGCCGTTGTCAAAATACAAAATACTATTAATATAAACAAAAATGTTGTTGCTTAGTAAAAAAATTCTTCTAATAATTTATTTAATTTGACTCATTTATATCGGCAATTCAGATACATATGATACATTTTAAAGTAGAAGACTTTAAAATGATATTGCCAATATTTATGAGTTGCGTTCCTGGGACGACTTTACTGAAAGATAGTTCATTCGATTACATGAAATCAACACCAACTCAAGAATATCAGTCACAAAAAATCATAGCATGTGATCTGTCTTTAAAAAGACAACCACATGCAACGGTTACATTAAAATTCTCGCGTTAGAGATCTCATAGTAAATCACGAGGGAAAACCAGGAAAAACCTCGTGATACTATCCCGACATCGTAAGTATTTGGTCTTACATTTAATTTACTCTCAAAATTAATACCAAATTCTGACTTTACTATAATTTTGTTTAAATTATAAATAATATCAATAATACATGGGTATATAAGTCATACTAAAATATAAAATATGTACTAACTCGACTATTGACTTACTAATTGTGGTATTTTCTTTAATATTATCTCTAACGCGAGAATTTTAATGTCACCGTTGCATGTGGTTGTCTTTTTAAAGACAGATCACATGCTATGATTTTTTGTGACGGATATTCTTGAGTTGGGGTTGATTTCATGTAATCGAATGAACTATCTTTCAGTAAAGTCGTCCCAGGAACGCAACTCATAAATATTGGCAATATCATTTTAAAGTCTTCTACTTTAAAATGTATCATATGTATCTGAATTGCCGATATAAATGAGTCAAATTAAATAAATTATTAGAAGAATTTTTTTACTAAGCAACAACATTTTTGTTTATATTAATAGTATTTTGTATTTTGACAACGGCACCCGATTTGGGCGTCGAAACGTTAATAAAAATCATTTTTTAATAATATTGTGGCTTATTTCCCATTCTAAATAGTTAAAATTCAAAAATATATTGACCATAGCCCAGAAAAAAGGCGTGATTACTAACAATAAGCTATCAAGAAGCGGCCGAGAGACGCTAATACAAGCGAAAAGTATAGATAACTACAGAAAAATGACCCATATAATCGAAGACTACAACAAAGACACAAAACCAATACAATGGATAGCCTTCCCACTGGAAGAAGACATAACCGACCAAAAAATAGTAATTAGAGGCCTACCAACAAATACCAAACCAGAAGATATAATAAAAGACCTGAAAGAAGAATACGAAATAACAGGCAAAGATGTCAAAAACATGAAATCCAGAAAACCAGACAAAAGGAATCTACCCATGTTTGTTCTAGCCATAAATAAAGAAGACATAAAAAAGGCCCTGAAAATCACCAGTATAGGTTACATGAGGGTAACAGTAGAGACACTAAGAAAACCAGTAGGACCCACACAGTGTTTCAATTGCCAGGGGTACCATCACGCCCAATCGGCATGCCACAAGGAACCAAAATGCGTTAAATGTGGAGACGATCACCCCAGCAAGGAATGCAAGAGGCCCAAGGAAGAAAAGGCAACTTGTGCAAATTGCCAAGGAAATCACCCTGCAAATTTTAGAGGATGCTCCAGATACCCAACCTGGGGAAGAACGCAGCCACAGCAGCCACAACAACGGCAACAACAAACACCAAGAGACAGAGTAAGCGGCAAATCGTACGCTCAGGCGACGAAAAACGCAACAGAAAACGTGACAGCGACACTATTACAACAAAACGAGCTAACAGATATGCTAAAAGATGTAGTAACATCTCTAGTATATAAAGCGATAAGCGAACTGAAACTGTCACTGAACTAAATAGAACCAACAGGAGATACTTGAGGATAGGCTCCTGGAATTCAGGAGGAATAAGGACCAACCAAAACATCTTGGACGAACTGGTCAACAGGTACGAAATGGACGTAGTAGCACTACAAGAAACAAAATATACCAACAACATCAATTTGAAGTTTCCAGGCTACGACGTTTATAGGAACGACAATACAGGAAGGTCGGGACGTACAGCTATCCTAGTAAAGAAATGCATAAAACATATTAGGATTCCAACACTACAACTTGTCAACATGGAAGCTACAACAGTGAGGATACAAATGGAGCAAGGAGAAATCAGAATCACTTCTGCCTACGTAAGACCACACGACCCACTGTCAGACGACGACCTGAACGCGTTCCTAGACATAGACGAACCTGCAATAATTATAGGAGACCTAAATGCAAGATCCCCAAATTGGAATGATAGAGCTACGAACAGAAACGGACGGATACTAAACCACTACATAGAAAATAGCGAAGACACAGAGGCAATGGGACCAATAGAACCAACCCACTATCCAACTAACGGACTTCCAACACACATAGACATAGTAGTAGCAAGAAGCATGGACATTCAAACCGAACTACAGACAATTAGAGAAGGAAACACAGATCACAACCCAATATTACTGGAATTAGGCACATGGGAAGAAGAAACCATCACAAAAAGAACTAAAAAGAAGACAAAATGGACCAACTTTAAAAGACTAGTGAGTCAAGGGATAAATGCTATCCCAGTAATAAATAGTCCAGAAGAAATAGAGATAAAAGTGCTAGAACTAGAAAGAATAATACAAGATGCACTCAGAAACAGCACTACAGAAGAAGAGGTCGAAATAAAAACGGGAAGGTTCAAAGACATAACACAAGACATAAAAGACCTGATTCGGGAAAAGAACAGAGCCAGACAAAGAGCCAGAAGAACCGGACACCAAATGGACAAAAACAGAGCAAATCGACTAGTACGAGAAGTTAAAGAAGCTCTAAGAGAACACCCTAGCAAAACATGGAATAATTACATCCAAGAAATGGACGAACAAGGGCCAAATATGAAGAACATCTGGAGGCTACAAAGAATACTTAGAAACGACAGAAAACCCATCCCTCCACTACACGGTGTAAGAGGTATAGTGTATACTATAGAAGAAAAAGCAGAGGTGATGAAGACCACACTCGAAAGGGAATGTACACTAAATTACCACGTTGACGAGGATGTGGATTTCATTGTTGAAGTAGAAAATCAAAGAAACAGGCCAGAAAACCCGGTAGAAGAAGATATCCTCCCAACATCACCTGCAGAGATTAACGAACACATCAGAAAATGTTCACCGAAAAAAGCACCAGGCCCAGACAACATAACAAACAGAGCCTTAAAATATCTACCGGCGAGAGCTATAGTATACCTAACAAACATGATAAATGACATACTACGATACAAAAAATTCCCGAATCAATGGAAAGAGGCCCATGTCATAATGATACCAAAACCTGGCAAAGATAATACATTTCCGCAAAACTATAGGCCGATAAGCTTGCTCCCAGCAATCAGCAAAATAGTCGAGAGAATAATACTAAGCCGACTACAAGCTGAGACGAACATGCTAGAAATCATCCCAGAAGCACAGTTCGGCTTTAGAGCAGAACACTCCAGCGGGTTACAAGTACTCAGACTAAC
This sequence comes from Diabrotica virgifera virgifera, assembly GCF_917563875.1. Classification (NCBI taxonomy): domain Eukaryota; kingdom Metazoa; phylum Arthropoda; class Insecta; order Coleoptera; family Chrysomelidae; genus Diabrotica; species Diabrotica virgifera. The sequence continues at coordinate 89,545,873 of NC_065451.1, read as the reverse complement.
AGAGTACATAGCAGCTGGATTTAACGACAAACAATACACAGGTGCAGCATTCCTGGACGTGAGTAAAGCTTTTGATAGAGTGTGGCATAAAGGCCTAATATACAAAATGAGAGAGTATGGATACAGTGAGGCAATGACGAGACTGATTCGTTCGTACCTACGCGGACGAAGGTTCAGAGTTCGGATAGGACAAGTCCTGTCGGAGCTCGGAACCCCTGAAGCAGGGGTGCCACAGGGAGCAGTACTGTCGCCTTTACTCTATTCAATATACACTGCAGATATACCAAGAACACCTGGTACGATGTTAATCCTTTATGCAGACGGCACAGCAATAGCGGCCAAACACAGAAATATCGACATAACAGTGAACAACCTACAATCAGCACTAGAAGACATCGAAGAATGGTGCATTAAATGGAAAATCGCCATCAATTCAGAGAAAACACAAGCGGTAATGTTTATGAAAAGAAGAGAACGACCAGAAGAACAACTGACTGTATTAAATAACCCCATCGAGTGGAAAGACAACGCAAAATACCTAGGCGTAATAATGGATAAAGGCCTCACATTCCAAAAACACGCAGAGGCCACAGTACAAAAAGCTAATGCTGCAAAAGCGTCAATAAGAGGTTTAATGGGCAGAAAAAGCAAATTAAAAACAAAAACAAAGATAAGACTTATAAACAGCATAATAATCCCGATACTGACATACGCATCTCTCGCATGGGGGCAAGTATGCAATACGACCAAAAAGAAAATCCAAGCGGCACACAACAACAGCCTAAGGGAAGCAATAAACGTACCTACATACGTAGCAGAGAGACATCTATTCAGAGATCTAAAACAAATAAGAGCCATCGACACCATGAAAGAAAGAGCCAGGATAAAATTCCCAGAATTAGAAAATCATCCAAGCTTCGTACGACGCTTTTCACCGATGGAAACACAAACGACCAAAACAACAAATAGTGGAATAAAAGTGGACAGTTCGTAGTTCTATACAACAACGACAGCGTAAAAGAGATAAAAACGAAGGTAAGATAAGATACATTTCAAAATAATTTCAAATTGGGACCAGGCCTTAAGCCTGGGACCCAAGCAAGCAAAAACAGTACCGCGGACAAATCACCAGTAGTCACAGGCTAAAATCGCTTCACGCTGGCCTAAATTTCAAAACCGATTAGGACACCACATTGGAATCTAATTACCCAGGATTCCCATGTGAAGAGCATTTGGCTGATAGTTGTGCCCCCATCGCGCATCAGCGTGCTATGGGGGGAAAGGGATGGCCTGGAGCATTGGAGCGGGGTGGTGTGACTCCTGCCATAGGCACGGGTTAAACACTTCGCTCCAATGAATTGTTACACCCGAACGTAATTTAAAAAAGGGTGAATAAGTCTCACGGGTCGGGTTTAATCAAAATGCTTGCTTGCTTGCGAATCTCTCTCTCGTCTCGCCCATCTTCGACTCTCAAGAGCACTTGACGTGCCTCTTGTGGGCTTCGGCCTACGCCGTGGCGGCCATGTGGCCTACTTAGCGGGCACGTGTTGCCCACCACCTAGAACTCTGTGCTGCAGTTCTGTTTCTACACTTCAAACTGTGTTATTTCTTCAACTTTACCTTCGACCTTATAATGTAAGAAACAAGATTTGATAATGTAAGAAAGCGAGAGCTTTGGCTGTGTTCTTATCAGAGCCAGCCAAACGCTTCTCATCATCGAAATCACCGTCATCCTACTGAAAGGACACACAAGAAGTAGCTGGATTCCCTGTGACTGACCACACATCCAGTTACAGAGCACAATAGCGGGCTAGGGTGAATTGAGTAGCCTTAACCCCTATTGATGACATGGCGCCCAACGTTATTTCGGACTTCAACCACGTTCCTGAGATCATGGAGTAGCCGCTTCCTGTATGGTATGGTATGGTTCTGCCCGCAGCGTGAAACCGATGGCACCGGCTTCCTGGAGACTATGAAAATCCACGTGGCAACAGCAAGCATGGAATGTGTCTCGACTGGCCCCGGCCCGAACCGGCTTCCCGCAGGCACGCTTGCCTTGCACAGATGGATGGTTTTCTAGGACCTGGTGAACTTATGGTGGACCGTCGATAGATTGGGCACCTCCTGCAGGACTCTGGTACAAGACGTGAGTTTTTAACGACCTTTTCAGTGATTTTGTACTCAACTTTCTTGTTTTTTGTAACTTTTCATAATTTTTTAAAACTATTTCAATTTTTAAACAACTTAAATATTTAACTAATTTTATTTATTATTCACATTATAACATTTTAACGTAAAATTTTGCTTAATTCTTACATTTCTTGCACTTCTTACATTGTTATTTTATTTGCTTTATTCTGAGGTACTAACTTTGAAAATATTTGAAATATTTTACAAGGTCTGATTTTTTTTAATACACTTCATATTAACGACATTTTTCATATATTTGATTTGTATTACTTTAGAATACATGTTCTCTACTTTTTTTTGTTCGTGTATTCCGCATATTATATGCATTTTTGGCAAATTTCGTTATTTTTTACGTAAATTTGCCCCCTTAACCGGCAAAATCACATTTTGCCCCCTTAACGACTTTCTTGTGTTCTAACTACATTTTGCGATATATTTTAGTAACTTTTAATTTTCATAAGTATAGTAACTTTTGAATTTTATAAATACAGTAACTTTTCATTTTTATAAATATAGTAACTTTTGAATTTAATAAATATAGTAACTTTTGAGTTTAATAAGTATAGTAACTTTCGACTATTATTTTAACGTACTTTACTAAATTTTGAATTTTAACCCTAGGATGCAAAACATGAGTCTAAGAGACTGAAGCGTACATTTACACCTTCGTAAAATGTGATTAAAGCCATTTTGATCATTACCTATTTATGAATTCGTTTTTGACATATATAGGCGCATCCACATTATGCCATGCCTTGCCGATCGGTATTGCCGATCGGCAAAGCCGCATGTAGTACGGACGCAATTGCGGCTTGGGTTCGGGGCCGAAAGCCGAACCGATTCCAAACCCGATTGATGGCGGTCTCGATGAAAGAGAACCGTACCGATCAGTGTAGTGTGTACGTTTTGTAGGCAATCCTCGTCGGAATTCAGTGAGGGATCAGTGCAATTGATCACGAAGACATCTCGTGGCCTGTCGATTCACAATAATTGTGTGCTTTATTGTTATTCGGGAAATGGAGTGGAATGAAGAAAATACACAAAACCTACTTGAAATGTATCATGAGCGCCCCGTTCTGTGGAACAGCCGATTGGCAGATTATAAAGACCGGAACAAACGTCGCGATGCATTGTTGGAAATAAGCGTATCTTTTGGAGTGGAGAAAGAGGAAATCGAAAAAAAGATTAGATATCTCTTAAGTCACTTTGCACGGGAAGTAAAAAAAGAGAAAGATTCAGAAAAAAGTGGTAATGGAACCGTAGAAACTTACAAAAGTAAATGGTTTGCGTATAAGTTAATGGAATTTCTGAAGGATAAGAATAAACCTATTGTAACGCAAGATTCAGAGGTATGTATATCATATTTACACTGTAGTAGATACTTTATTCATTCTTAATAATTGAGTTCATATTTATACATAAATTTGAAAATATTGATATAATCATATTGGTATATCGTATTTCATTTATCATATTGAAAAGGCAATGCTCCTTCTTGTGAAATGAAGAATTCGGCCAATTCGTTTCTCACATTTTGTGCCGCAGCTCCACTCCTTCTTGCCCTTCTGCCAAAACTGAGCAATTCATTAGAGGAAGCATTTCGTTTCCAAAGCCCAGGATTAATTGCTCCAGTATCCGAACATTCTACATCAATCATTCCAGGTGGAGTGTAAAGATTTCTTGAAGTGTTTTTTCGCAAGAAATTGTGTAGGTGAATTAAGGCCAAAACTACGTTCGTTGCAGTTTCTGGTTCCAACAACATGGGCCTACGAAGCACTCGGAAAACAGCACTTAAAATGCCAAAAGCATTTTCTGACACTCTTCTTGCGCGGCTCAATCGATAGTTGAATATTCTATTTTTTGAACCTTTTTCCTGATGTCCTGCGAATGGCTTCATTATGTTTGTTGATAGTGGGAATGCGTCATCCGCCACAAAAACAAATGGAACATCAGTGCTTCGTCCTAGTAATGAACAAGCAGGTGGAAGGTTTAGGGTATTTTCTTCAAGGCACTCTTTGAAATATGAATCGTTGAATACGCCCCCGTCCGATATTCGTCCCTGACATCCCACGTTTGCATATATAAAATTATAATTTGCGTCTACAACAGCGAACAAGAAAATGCTAAAGAAGCTCTTGTAGTTGAAAAAATCGGTTCCTGAATTTATAGGAGCTTGTATTGATATATGTTTGCCGTCCATAGCTCCGACACAATTTGGAAAATTCCATTTGTCGTTGAACTGCTTGGCTATAAAGTACCAACTTTCGTTAGTTTTAGTCATCTGAAAATAAAAGTTACATACCATAAACAGACGAACGAACTATAAATTGCAAAGCAAAAAAGTGGATTAATTTAGAAATTAATTTTTTGTTTCAGGGTAAACGAAAACGAAAGGAAGAAGATTCACAAGAAGTAGAAACAGACGATGGAGAAGATTTTGTTTCAGGGTAAACGAAAACGAAAGGAAGAAGATTCACAAGAAGTAGAAACAGACGATGGAGAAGAGTCGCTACAAGTATTGGAACAGAGCATTGATGGTTCCGAAAATGAAGTTGGAACAACAGCTCAATCTCAATCTAAATCAAACTCAATTAACATTGTGAAGTCCCGTGGTCGAAAAAGTATGGCTACTAATTTACCAATTGTAAACGAGGCAGTGAATCTTATGCGATCTATTACTACTAAAAGGGCTGAAAAGGATGAATTTTCATTGTTTGGTGAACAAGTTGCAATGAAGCTTCGAAAAATTGTGTCGCCATTTGCTAGATTTTCCGTTCAGAATATAATTAATACTGTTCTATTTGAAGCAGAAATGGGCAAATACGATAATCCTCATTTCATAAATCATTCTCATCCATCTACTCCACAAGCATATCCACTGCAATCATTCAATGTTGCCCACAATTCAATACCATCTCCAGGACATTACCCCAATACATTAAGTGGTCGGAGTTCGACATCAACTTCTACTATTAATCAAGATGAGGACATTCACACTCTCTTATTGACGTTGTAATTTCTTATATTTTTAAATATATAACAAACTACGATGAATAGTTATTTTTTCTTACCTTTACGTAATCTTGAAGAGCATCTATGAGCGCTTTGCATACCTCTGCAACACATTTTGAAATAGTTTGCTTAGATATTTTGAAGGTATACATGAGAAAATGGTAGGAATCTCCACTGGCAAAAAAACGTAGCGTAACTGAAAGTCGTTCAGAGGCAGGAATTGCTGCTCTAAATGACGTATCTTTTCTTGAAATAACAGGTCCAATCAAATCTAATAATGTTTGGAAATCTGTTTTGGTCATTCGAAAAAAATTTCTGAATCCTGCGTCACATCTATATTCCAAATTTAATTCATCTGCGTCGTCAGAAATCAAATCTTTCATAAGATCCGTGGCACTGTACCTATTACGACTTCTGAGGCTTGGGCGAACCCAAAACCTCCTGGGACGTTTATATGAAGTAGAGGCAATTATTACAACAGCTGCAGCCGCAAGAATCATATCATCCTCTTCTGAACTCATTATTGACACGCAACACTGTACAACTGCTACGTACACACTACAAATATTGTGTGGACACCAGCGACACCAATCGGTTTTGCCGATCGGCAATACCGATCGGCAAGGTATGGCATAATGTGGATGCGCCTTATGACTGTTTATTACTATACAGGGTGAGGCAGATAACTGGCCTATTAGAAATATCTCGAGACCTAAAGGCAACAGAATCATGAAAATTGGAATAAGGGGGTTTTGAAGGATGATCTATTAAATGAAAATATTTTCATCTCTTTGCAACTTCCGGTTATACCGGAAGTTGCTTATAACTTCGTTTTTTTTTTAAATGGGACACCCTGTATATTTTTACATTTTTGGATTCTCTTCGATGTCTTCTTTATTCCAATCACAGTTTATAAGGAGGATTTTTAAAAAATTAATGATAGCTTCGCACTCTAGATGTCATGACCTTTTATTAGAGTGGTTGGGATGTGGAGGTAGGATGAAAAAAAAACAGTTTTTACCGCTTTATTGGCTATGCGTCATTTTTTCTAAAAAATAATATTAGCCTTGCTTTCTAGACGTTAAGACCTTTTATTAGAGTGGTTGGGGTGTGGAGGTAGGATGAAAAAACAGTTTTTACCGCTTTTCTCGCTATGTGTGTTTTTTATATAAAAAATAATGATAGCTTTGCACTCTAGCAAGCTTGGTGAACGTATGACGCAAAATAAACAACGACGAAAGAAATATAAACCGGTTTTCGAATACCGGCTTTGAACTGAAAATACCAGTTTTAAACTGGTAATACCGGTTTTGAACTGGAAATATTTATTCTCGTTATTTTCAAGTAATAACAGATTAGTATTCCTGACTGTGAGGTAGGATGAAACAGTTTTTACCGCTTTATCGCGATATGTGTGATTTTTTCTAAAAATAATGATAGCTTCACATTCTAGACGTCAAGACCTTTCATTAGAGTGGTTGGAATGTGGAAGTAGGATGAAAAAACAGGTTTTACAGCTTTATCCCGGTATGCGTGATTTTTTCTAAAAAATAATGATAGCTTTGTACTCCAACCGCCAAGACCTTTCATTAGAGTGGTTGGAAGGTAGTGGTAGGATGAAAAACAGTTTTTACCGCTTTATCACGCTATACGTGATTTTTCTAAAATATAATGCTAGATTTGTACTCTAGTCGTTAAGACCTTTCATTAGAGTGGTTGGAAGGTGGTGATAGGACTAAAAAAAAAAAAAAAGAATCGAAAAAATTAAGGGAAAAAAAAGAAAAACATGGGAAAAGAACAAAAAACCTCTATACCAGTGTCAGGTAAACCAAAGCCTTTAGACCAGTGTCAGGTATTTACCTTGGCCGGTTATCCACCTTTCTTTGTTTGAGAACTGGTTACTGTGTGGTGGGAGGTGGTACCTACGATAGAAATCAAAATACCGATTATTTTTACCGATATTATATAATATATCTATATACAGTGAGCATGTAAAGGTTGGAATAAATTCATTTTTTCATGAATGGATCGATTTTAGAAAAAATTCTGAAACAGGTCAATTTGTATTTTTAAATTACGATTTTTCTAGTGACAAGAGATCGAGAGGTATAGCGATCACATTATATTTTTCTTTTTTGGTTCTCTATTTCTTTCTGATCTCGCCAACAATCTTTGTGTTGTGGTTTTATGCACCGTTTTTTTATCCCAGTTTTTCCTTATTGTGAGGTATTTCAATTATTTATTACCGAAATAAAAGATAAGACACATTATTAAAATATAGTACTACGTTGTGAAAACTTTGTTGGCTACACGTTTTCCATGAAGTTCGATATTTTGTTGCTAACATTTTTGCAAAGAAACAGTTGCTATACTTTAAATAATCTTCAATTGGTATATCGTAAGGTTTCCATTTATATATTTCAATGTTGCAGTAGAAACACTGAACTATATCACTAACCCCTGTATAGTAAAACCCAGCTTTGCTTAATAACGCAGGTTCAACCGCATCCTTCCAATATTTAAAAGAAAGTAAACAGTATTCAAATTGCTTTTTAGTACTAGATATACTATCATAGTTACCATCGTCAAGACGTATTTGACTAATAAGTTAGGTCAGAAAATAATCTATATAAATATGTAAACTTATAGTGGAGGGAGGTATAAAAATTTTTAAATTGTCATTATATCAATAACACTATTTGCGCTATAAAAAAAGAAACTGTTAATAATGTTAACAAAAAATAAAAAAACCGAAGGTATAAAACTATACGACCTTTACCGTACGTTTTGTTACTTGTGTTCCTAAAAGATTTACAAAAAATAAAAAACCAAGACCTGTTGGTAGCATCAGAGGAATAAAACCAATAAATTCTTTTCTTTGCTGCCTACTTATCCATTGCGTGATGGGAGGTGGTACCAACGATAAAAATCAAAAATAGTCGCAGTCGCATACATCGGGAGGTGCAGCTATCACATTATATTGTTACCGATATTATTATAATTTATCTATACAGTGAGCACGTAAAGGTTGGAATAAATTCATTTTTTCATGAATGGGGCGATTTTAGAAAAAATCCTGAAACAGGCCAATTTATATTTTTAAATTACGATTTTTTGATATATATGTTACATAATACAGTATATCTTACTAGTCACAAGAGATCAAGAGGTATAGCGATCATATTATATTTTTCTTTTTTGGTTTGGTTCTCTATTTTTTTCTGCTCTCTACAACATTATTTGTGTGGTGGTTTTATTCACCCTTTTTTTATTCCAGTTTTTTTCCTATTATGAGGTATTTGTTACAACATATTGCATGTTTAGAAATCCTATTACTTTGTTTCACTTTCTATACTTCTTCTATTCACCCCTCCCCATCTCCCCCGTATATCCCTAAATAATCTATGTAACCAGTCTAAAACCACTCGAATGAAGGGTCTTGACGCCAAGATTCAAAAACTATCATTATTTTTTAGAAAAAATCACGCATAAAGCAATAAAGCGGCAAAAACTGTTTTTATCCTACCCCTACATTCCAAAAACTCTAATGAAAGATCTTGATGTCTAGAGTATAAAGCTATCATTATTTTTTAGAAAAAATCACGCATAAACGCGGTAAAACGGTTTTTATGCTACCCCACATTCCAACCACTCGAATGAAGGGTCTTGACGTCTAGATTAAAAAACTATCATTATTTTTTAGAAAAAATCACGCATAAAGCAATAAAGCGGCAAAAACTGTTTTTATCCTACCCCCACATCCCAACCACTCTAATGAAAGGTCTTGATGTCTAGAGTACAAAGCTATCATTATTTTTTAGAAAAAAATCACGCACAAAGGTTGCAAAACCCTCTATCCTAACCCACATTCCAACCACTCGAATGAAGGGTCTTGACGCCTAGATTAAAAACTATCATTATTTTTTAGAAAAAATCACGCATAAAGGCGGTAAAAACTGTTTTTATCCTACCCCACATTCCAACCACTCTGATCAAAGGTCTTGATGTCTAGAGTACAAAGCTATCATTATTTTTTAGAAAAATCACACATAAAGCAATAAAGCGGTAAAAACTGTTTTTATCCTATCCCCACATCCCAACCACTCTGATCAAAGGTCTTGATGTCTAGAGTACAAAGCTATCATTATTTTTTAAAAAAAAATCACGCATAAAGCAGCAAAACTGTTTTTAACCTAACCCACATTCCAACCACTCGAATGAAGGGTCTTGACGCCTAGATTAAAAAACTATCATTATTTTTTAGAAAAAATCACGCATAAAGACGACAAAACTGTTTTGATCCTACCCCCACATTTCAAAAACTCTAGTGAAAGATCTTGACGTCTAGATTATAAAACTATCATTATTTTTTTTGGAAAAAATCACGCATAAAGCAATAAAGCGGCAAAACTGTTTTTATTCTACCCTACATTCCAACCATTCGAATGAAGGGTCTTGACGTATAGATTAAAAAATTATCATTATCTTTTAGAAAAAATCACGTACAAGGTGATAAAGCGGTAAAAACTGTCTTTACCTACCCCCACATCCCAACCGCTCTAATGAAAGACTGTTAAAATAAAGCGGTAAAAACTGTTTCTATCCTACCCCCACATTCCAAAAACCCTAATGAAAGGTCTTGACGTCAAGAGTACAAAGCTATCATTCTTTTTTTGAAAAAATCACGCCTAAAGCAATAAAGCGGTAAAAACTGTTTTTATCCTACCCCATGTTTTTTATCCTATCCTTGGAGAAGGCAAGATCTACGTTGAGTAAGTGTCTTGTTACTTTGCAAAGTCGATGTCATTGTCTTTTGCAAAGAGATGCTAATTGTATCCGAACGTCTGCGGTCCCTCCGGTGAGTACCGGAGTAAAAAGTTAGGTCTGAAAATAATCTATATATGTAAACTTATAATAGAGGGGTATAAGCCTAAGATCTTTTAAATTATCATTACATAAATAACACTACTTACGCTATAAAAAATATGTTAATAACAAAAACAAAAAATAAAATCCGATAATAAGATATAAAACCAATAAGGCCTTGATCGGTACACATTTATTGCTCGTGTTCGTAAAATGAAAAGAATTAACAAAAAATAAAAAACTAATAAGACCTTGACCGGTTTACATTTGATACTTCTCTTCGTAAAGTAAAAAGAACTAAAAAATTTAAAAAACAGACAATAATATTAACAGATATAAAACCGGTTTACACTTATTGCCCGTGTTCGTAAAATAAAAGGAATAAAACCAATAAATCCTTGAAGGGGCATTCACCTTTTTTGTTTTTCCTTCTTTGCTCATACTGTAGCTTTGTTGTGGTTGTGGTGCGGTGGTACCTACGATAGAAATCAAAAATAGTTGCACACAAGAGTTCGAGAGGTATAGCGATCATAGAAGCTGATTTTTTCATCAAGCCAATAAATTCTTGCACGGATATCTAGATTTTTTTGTTGCCTACTTACTTATTGCTTGGTGAGAGGTGGTACCTACGATAAAAATCAAAAATAGTCGCATACATCGAAAGGTATAGCGATGAAAAAATATATATTTTTTTGGTTCTCTATTTTTTCTGCTTTCTCCAATATTCTTTGTTTTGTGGTTTTATTCACCCTTTTTTATCCCAGTTTTCTGTGATGCAACACAGAAAGTGTTGTATCACACAGTATCAGTGTTGTACCTCACAATATCCCATTGTGAGGTATTTGTTGCAACATATTGTGTTGTTTAGAAATCATGCTATTCTGTTTCAATTATATTAATTTCTATCCGCAATTTTCTGAGTACCTATATTTTAAGATTAATAATATTCTATGATATGGTCGATCGGGGCCGAGCTGTTTAGTGGATAAAAATGATTGGATATGTAATTTAGTATGTTAACAATTACAAAAACAAGTGGTACCAGATCAATTTTGTTCTGACTATAATTATTAACTAATAATTAAAAAATTACTTTTTTTATAAATTAAAAAAAATTCGACCCAGGCACACATAATTTCAAATTTTTTGGATAATTATAAAAACAAAAAGGTCTTTTATAATTTTTCTCTTAAGTTGACCGTTTTCGAGTTACAAACAATTTCAAACTGAAAATGGAACGAAAAATGATGATTTTTATGGCTCAAAAACAATTTTTGAAATTACGAAGTGCCTAAATTCAAGCTCAAACCTTATTCTCTCAGTTATTGAGTGTTTTGGACTTGTTTCATTTTGAAACATTGTGTTTTAGTTGTTAATGCCCTGCTGTCCATAAGAAACCTCCCTCATCAACAATTAAATAAATATATTTTAGGATTTTAGGATGAAACATGACAAAAAATCTTATCGGTACATGATAGAAGGTTTGAACTTTAACTTAGGAACTTGTGTTAAATTGAGTTTTTGAGTCATAAAAATCATCAACTTTCGTTCTCTTTTTAGTTACTCGAGCGCGTCAGAAAATCACACAGGGAAAAACCTTGTACTCAGTAAATGTACCTCTACCATATATTATGGACTCTTAATACAAGGGGTTCGTTAAGGGGTCCGGAAAAAATCTATCCTTAGAAAAACACGAAATCGTCAGCTTAAGATACGGTAAGTTAAGTACAGACCAGTGTATATTTAAAAAATTTGACGATTTGAGGGACGTAAGGAAATGGGGTAGTCACAAAGTTTCACAAAAAAAGCGAATATTTCGCGAAATGAACGTGAGATCGAAAAACTGAAAAACACGTGTTCAATATTTTATCGTTAAAATACAACACATTCACAAAACGCGTTTTTAACTTTTGCAAAAAAACAGTAAGTGGATAATTAGAATTTAATGTGTTTACTTGTTGGCTGCTCTAATAAGAGTCCATTGTGTGTTTTATTATTATTCAGAGATAATGTTGTTCTGAAGCTATTTCCTTGTGGCATTTTTGCAATCAACTATTCTAATGGAAAATAAGCCACAATTTAAGTAAAAAAAAAATGATTTTATTAACGTTTCGACGTCCACGTCGGCTGTCGTTGTGAAAATATTTTAAATTGCGGCTTATTTCCCATTAGAATAGTTGATTTCAGAGATCATGTTTGGTGCACTGTGACGGAGAATACAAATTGGTAAGTAATTAAAATATACATATTATTATTTTGATAGAAATACATATAGATTTGACCACCAGCATGTAACAAAAATGTGCAAGGCTTAGGCAGTTGCGGGTATGCTTTGTGGCGTGTCCATTTTTGCAATATTATACAAATATTAGGGATATCATTATTCAGTCTTATTTTCAATTTAAATTCTGTTTTAAAAATCGTCATATAAGAATTTCAAATTTCAATGTTTAGTCTACCATGAAGAGGTATTAACCACTTAACTCTGAAAGAACACGTCCAAAACACATAAAGACGTCTTTATTATACCACTTGTGATTTACCCCAGTAATTAAAAAATCGTAGGCAATCAATTATCTGAGATACTAAGGACCCAGTTCACATAACTCTTTCCAATAGGTACCCTTAGGAATAGGACCTTATAAAAGGAGAAGCACGCGTTAATTTAGGCATAGTTTACAATTTTCTGGTGTCCATTGTACACACTTTTGTTCAGTAAAGTATACAGTTTTTTGTGTCGAATTCGCATTTTATATGTAATTTTTGTAAGTTTATTTATTTTTTCTATTTTATTTTAACAGTATTAAAGAAAGATTTTTTCCTTTTAAAATAGTTCTTTTGGTACCTACTTCGAAATTTCGATCCAATTCACATTCCACTTTTGCCAAGAGCCGCCTTCCTTGAACTTGATAAGCTGTGCTTTTTTTGCTGTTCCTGTTCGCCACTCAACAAGCTACTTAAGATTAGGAAAAAGGGCGCCGACGCCGGACGCGTGCCATTTTAAAAGGTTCGTATAATTTAAGTTCAAAGTATTATGTAGTTTGATTATTTTTTTTACCTACTTTTGAGTGATGAAACATGATACATTGAGATTAGTGAAATGGGCCGACAGCCGACACATGCCATTTTAAGACGTTGGTATAATTTATAATTTATCCTTTAAGTTCAATGTACTATGTATTTGTAGTTTTATTTTTTTACCTACTTTTGAGTATGTATACGTAATAATTATATATTATATATGTATAATATATTAATATAATAATTATTTATTATATAGGGTGTCCCAAAAGTAGTGGAACGGTCGAATATTTCGCGAACTAAACATCGGATCGAAAAACTGAAAAATACGTGTTCAATCATTTTCAAAAATCTATCCAATGACACCAAACACCAACCGCCACTACACCCCCTGGAGGTGGGGTGGGGGGTAACTTTAAAATCTCAAATGGAAACCCCTAGTTTGTTTTGCAGATTTGGATTCGTTACGTAAAAGTAAGCAACTTTTATTCAAGACATTTTTTCGAACTGTGGATAGATGGCGCTATAATTGGGAAAAACGAATTATCCTGATACCATAGGTAAATTATAGAAACGGTCTAATATCTCGAGAAATACACTTCCAAATGAGAAACCAAAAAACAGGTTTTTAATATTTTTCGAAAACCTATCGATAAACACCAAAAATGACCCTCCAACCCACCCCCTGGAGACGGGGTGAGGGGTAAATTTAAAATCTTAAATAGCAACCCCCACTTTTTATTTCAGATTCGAATTCGTCATAACAAATTAAGCAACATTTATTCGAAACATTTTTTAAAATTGCTGATAGATGGCGCTAATAAATCGTATTTTTCCAATTAAAGCGCCATCTATCAACAATTCTAAAAAATGTTTCGAATAAATGTTGGTTAGTTTTTCATGACGAATCCGAATCTGTAATAAAAAGTGGGGGTAGCTATAAGATTTTAAAGTTACTCCCCACCCCACCTCCAGGGGGTGGGTTGGAGGGTCATGTTTAGTGTTATTCGATAGGATTTCGAAAAGTATTAAAAACATTTTTTTTTGGTTTCTCATTTGGAAGTGTATTTTTTGAGATATTAGACCGTTTCTATAATTTACCTATGGTATCAGGATAAATGGTTTTTCCCAATTATAGCGCCATCTATCCACAGTTCGAAAAAATGTCTTGAATAAAAGTTGCTTACTTTTACGTAACGAATCCAAATCTGCAAGAAAAACTAGGGGTTTCCATTTGAGATTTTAAAGTTACCCTCTACCCCACCTCCAGGGGGTGTAGTGGGGGTTGGTGTTTGGTGTCATTGGATAGATTTTTGAAAATGATTGAACACGTATTTTTCAGTTTTTCGATCCGATGTTTAGTTCGCGAAATATTCGACCGTTCCACTACTTTTGGGACACCCTGTATATTATTACGTCCACATACTCAAAAGTAGGTAAAAAAATAAAACTAAAAATACATAGTACCTACATTGAACTTAAAAGGATAAATTATAAATTATTCGAACGTCTTAAAATGGCATGTGTCGGCCCATTTTACTAATATCAATATCTCATGTTTCATCATATATATTATAATATATAGGTATAGTATATCTAATACGTATATTTTTAATGCATCTGCAAAAGAAGAATTTTTCTATCTTTTTTTTTATTTTTGTTTATATGTATAATACAAATCCAACCATATTTTAATGTGTTTAAACATGCCTAATGCCTACTCACACTCAAATATACCTACCTTTATTTGTGTATGAGTACCTACAGTCGGAAAAATGAAAGAATACCCATGAACAATCACATCAATCACTTATTTTGTATTTGTTGTCTTTTTCTATAAATAACAAACGTTTGTTCATCATCATCATCATTGGCTCGACAGCCCTTTCTGGATCTTGGCCTGTTCCAGGATTCTTCTCCACTCTGATCTGTTTCGTGCTTTTTTTCTCCAGTTTTTTATTTTTAAGGTTTTTATATCATTTTCTATTTGTTCTAAATATCTCAGCTTCGGTCTTCCTCTTGTTCTTTTTCCTACTGGCATCTGTTTGAATATTTTGTTTGGTATTTCGCCTTCTTCCATTCTTTCTACATGTCCCATCCAACGCAGCCGTCCTATTTTAATGAATGTTATGATATCTGGATCCTGGTATATTTCGTATAGTTCAAAGTTGTACCTTCTTCGCCAAATTCCATTTTCTTTTGTGCCCTTTTATATGTGTCGCAAGATTTTTCTTGCAAAGGTGGCTAGCAATGTTTCCTCTCTTTTAGTGAGTGTCCAGGTTTCTGAGCCGTATGTGAGTACCGGTCTTATTAGGGTTTTGTATATTTGGCATTTTGTTTTCCTTGCGACGTTGTCTGATCTTAGTTGCCGAATTAAGCCATGATAACTTTTATTGGCAATAAATATTCGCCTCTTCACTTCCTCTGCTACGTTATTATCAGATGTAACTAGGGATCCCAAGTATGTAAAGTTTTTTACCCCCTCAATGTTGTATTCTCCTATTGTTATATTTTGTGGCTGCCTTATTTCTGTGTTTTTACTTACCTGCATATATTTTGTTTTGTTCTGGTTGATTTTCAGGCCACTATTTTGTGCAGCTCGTTCTATTTGATTGAATGCCTCTATCATTTCTCTTCTTGATCTAACGATTATGTCAACATCATCTGCAAATGCTAGTATTTGCACGCTTTTATTAATTATTGTTCCTCGAGTATTGACTGTTGTGTCCCTCATTATTTTCTCGAGTACAATGTTGAACAAGATGCATGATAGAGCGTCTCCCTGGCGTAGTCCCTTTTTCACATCTATTGTTTCCGTTAGTTCGTTTTGTATCCGGATTTACCTTTCTACTTTTAGAGATTCTTTTATCAGTTCTATTAGTTGTGTTGGTATATTAAATTCTTTCATTGCTTTTATTAAGAATTCTCGGTTTATATTGTCATATGCGCTTTCGAAGTCTATGAAGAGATGATGTGTGTCGATGTTATGTTCCCTTGTTTTTTCAAGGATCTGTCGCAGAACAAATATCTGGTCTATTGTTGACTTCTGTCTGCAGAAGCCACTTTGGTACCTGCCAACTATTTTTTCAGCGTGTGGTCTAAGTCTTTCATAAATGACGTTGGACATTATTTTGTATGCTGCATTCAGCAGCGTGATTCCACGGTAGTTTCCACATTCTAACTGATTCCCTTTTTTATGTAATGGTACAATAATACCACTATTCCACTCCGCTGGTAGCTGTTTATTTGACCATATCTTTGTTATCAATACATGTATTGTTTTCTGTAGTGCGTCTCCTCCTTCCTTCAGTAATTCCGATGCTACTTGATCCGATCCCGGTGATTTATTATTCTTTAATTTGTCTACTGCTGTTCTAATCTCGGCTATTGTTGGTGGACTCTTTTCTCTGTTGTCTGCTTGGTCTAATGGTATATCAGGGTTCGTCTCACTCCCATCTCCTTCAAGCTTTTCCGTAAAATGTTCTGTCCATCTTCTTAGTATCTCTTGCTGTTCTGTCAATATATTACCTTCCTTATCTCTACACATCGTCGTTCTCGGTTTGAAGTCTTTTCTGCTTTTGTTCAGTTTCTGATAAAATTTTCTTGTCTCTGTCGATCTACTTAGTTCTTGCAGTTCCTGAAGTTCTTTGTTCATATATTCTCTCTTTTTTCTTCGGTGAGTTTTCTTTTCTTCTCTGCGTAGTTGTTTATATTCTTCCTCTGCTTGTCGGGTTCTGTGCCCCTGTTGGATCAGTAAATATGCTCTGTTTTTTCTGTCTGTTATAATCTGACATTCTTCGTCAAACCAGTCATTCGTTCTTGTTCTTCTTTCTTTACCTTCTATGCCTAACACTTCTTTAGCTGTCTCTTTTATGATTTCTCTGCACTCTTCCCACTCCTTATTTGGGTTTTCATGTTTTGGTCTGTTTTCTAGTTTGATGCTTATCTTTTCTTTATACTCTTTATTTTTGTTTGTTTCTTTGAGTCCTTCTACCTTGTATCGTTCATGTTTAGAGCCTCTTTCCTTTTTGATGTTTGAAATTCTAGCCCTTACTCTACTTTCGACCAGGTAGTGATCAGAATCCGCATGTGCCCCTCTTCTGGTGCGGACGTTTATTATATTCGATTGGTGTCTCGAGTCTACAATAACATGATCTATCATATTTACTGTCATTCCATCTGGGGACTTCCAGGTACAAACGTTTGTTATTAGAAAAAAATAGCAAATACAAAATAAGTGATCGATGTGATCGTTCATGGGTATTCTTTCATTTTTCCCACTGTAGGTATGTCTATGTGTGTACATGTGAAAAATAAAAAAAAGAAAAATAAATAGAAAAAAATTTCTTGTTTTACAAGAAATTTCTTGTTTTGCATGCATTAAAAAAGCCGATTTGAGCTAAATTAAATAGTTTGGGTGAGATAGAATCTTCTTGTCTAACCCCTCTCTGTAGTTTTGTGTTTTCTGCTTTCCCTTCTGTTTTTATTTGCGATGTTGCATTGTCATATTATAGTTAATGATTTTGTTCATCGATCATCAACTCTATTATTGTTGCTTGGGGCATTTAAGGATTGTCTAGATTTCTATGAGTCAAATGCCTTCTCGTAATCTAACATCTATCCACTAATTCATTTGATTTTTCGATGAGTGTTCTTATTATTTGTATATAATCTATGGAGCTATAACCTTTTCTAAATCCTGTCTGTTCCCGAGGCTGATAAGATAACTATCCAGTTTATTTTTTGTTAGTTGCAATTGGCAATGTTCACAAAGAGCTTAAACAAGACTGATTTGAGCTAAATTAAATAGTTTGGGTGAGATAGAATCTTCTTGTCTAACCCCTCTCTGTAGTTTTGTGTTTTCTGCTTTCCCTTCTGTTTTTATTTGCGATGTTGCATTGTCATATTATAGTTAATGATTTTGTTCATCGATCATCATCTCTATTATTGTTGCTTGGGGCATTTAAGGATTGTCTAGATTTCTATGAGTCAAATGCCTTCTCGTAATCTAACATCTATCCACTAATTCATTTGATTTTTCGATGAGTGTTCTTATTATTTGTATATAATCTATGGAGCTATAACCTTTTCTAAATCCTGTCTGTTCCCGAGGCTGATAAGATAACTATCCAGTTTATTTTTTGTTAGTTGCAATTGGCAATGTTCACAAAGAGCTTAAACAAGACTGATAAGAGGCTATAACGGATCTGTAGTTTTCTAATTTATAGGTATTTTATTTTGGTATTTATTTCCTTTAAATATCAGTGTTATTGTTATAGCAGCAGTGTTATTGTTTGTTAAGAGCAAAAGAGATTTTCTGTTTAATCGGTTTTTGTGTTTAATCTCTTTTTGTGTTATCTGTCTTAAAGTAAATATATGATCCTGTATACTTCTACCACTTCTAAATTCACTTTATGCTTCGTGCTTCGTCTAGTGTGTGTTCTGTTATTATTCTTAATCGTTTGTTTATGATTTTTTCAAAGAGATACATGTACATAAATAGCAACGTCAATTCTCGGTAGTTATTACATTCCTTTCTATTCTATCGCTTTTTTTATATATGGGTAGATGGGTACTATCAGTGATACTTTCCCATCTTCCGGGATATTTTAATTTTTTCATATTTTATTCATTATCTTTAGTAATACTTGTTCTCCATTTTTTTCAATGTTTTTTATAATTCTGTTACTCTATCCACTTCTTGTTGGGTTTTCTGTGTTATCTTCCATTATATTATTTTCTTTTTCATTAATGTCGCCTTTGTTTATATCTAGTACTGATTTCGTCTTAAGGTCTGTCCGTATATCTGTGTTTCTTTTCTGTCTCTCATTGCCACTCATCCAGCTCTTCGTAAATATCTCATTTCTATAGCTTGTATCTTACTCTTTAGTGTTCTTGTTAGTATCCATGATTCACAGCCGTATGTAAGCACTGGTCTATTAAGGGTGTTTGGTAAAGAATGGGCCATAGCTCAACCTTAGATTCCTTATTAGGTTAAACTAGGTCGATTTTAACTAACTTACCTTAGTACGAAAGTTGATAATAACCGTAATACAGGGTGTCAAAGTTAAACTTTTATTTTATTTATTCTTGAATATTTCCTAACAGGCATGAGATAATAACACAAAATTTGGTAAGTGCGGGTTTTTGGGACGAGAAATCTAAATTCGCCACCAAAAATGATGTATTACACAGAGGGCGCCACATACGCCTTTCAGCGCTCATTTAATAGGTTCAATTTTTTTCATTACCGACTGTACTTATTTTTTGAATCAAAACTTTTATTCTATTAATATTTTTATTTAAAAAAGGTATACTACATTTATCTCGCTAAACTCAACGGTTTTCGAGATAAACGCATTTTAAATCTTCGAGGCAACATAATTTTTTGCATCTCATTGTACATAGTTAGACCCGAAAAATAAACTTAAAACCGTAATAACTGTGCCAGTTCATATTTATGTCATTGCATCGCAAATTCCATTTGAAGAAATTTGCGATACATTTTTGTAAATTTTTATGGTTTTAATTTATTTTTCGGGTGTATTAACTATAATGATATTATGCAAAAAATTATGTTACCTCGCAGTATAATTTTTAAAAAAGTAGTATACCTTTTTTAAGTAAAAATATTAAGAGAATAAAAGTTTTGATTCAAAAAGTATCTAGAGTGAGTAATAAAAAAATTTAACCTATTACATGACCGCTGAAAGGCGTATGTGGCACCCTCTGGGCAATACATTATTTTTGGTGGCGAATTTAGATTTCTTGTCCCAAAAAATCCCCGCTTACCTAATTTCGTGTTATTATCTCAAGCCTGTTACGAAATATTCAATAATAAATAAAATAAAAATTTAACTTTGACACCCTGTATTTCGGTTATTATCAACTTTCGTACTAAGGTATGTTAGCTTAAATCAACCTATTTTAAGTTCAGGAATCTAAGTTTAAGCTATGGCCCATTCTTTACCAAACACCCTGTATATGGTTTTGAATATATTATTATCTAGGTATAGTTTGGTTTTCTTTGTAATATCTTCCTTGTTGAAGAAGCTATTTTTTATTGCATAAAATAGTTTTGATATTTTACTAATCCTCTCTTCAACATCTTTGTCTTACCTTCCATTATTTTCAATTGTAACGCCTAGGTATTGGAAATGGTTTACTTGTTCGATTTCGTCTTCTCATGATTTCGTCTATAAAGAATAAATATGTTGAAGAGGATTGGGTTGATGATACCTCCTTACTTTAGTCCTTCGACCAGTTGTTTCGAATTCTGTTGATTTCATGTTTTTATGTATTATGTAGTTCCTATTTCTCTTATATAGACTTTTAATCATTTCAACTAGTTTATCGGCAACGTCAACACCTCTTCTTATTAAGATGTCCCACACAGTTTGTCATTTCGTTCTGTCGAATGCCTTTTGTAGGTCTATGAAGGCCATATATGCTTTGTTTTTAGACAGTAACGTTTTTCCAATTATTTGTCTTAACGTGAAAATATGTTCTTGTACGCCGCGTCTTTTTCTAAAGCCGCTCTATGCTTCATTTAAAGTATTTTTGTAATGTTTCTGAGCTTTTTTTCTAGTATTGTTTCAAAGACTTTGACTTAAGAGCATAACAGTGTAATTCCTGGATAGTTATTACAATCTTTGTGGTCTCCTTTCTTATATATCGGCATACTCCTATCTCTCAGTCTTTCGGTATTGTTTCTTGTTTACATGCTTCTTTGAATATTTCGGCTAATTGCTGTATACCTTTCATTACCCTGTATTTCAGCATTTCCTATATGGTAGTGTACGGACGCCTTTCCGTTTTTAAGTTTGCCTATTGCTTCTATTGTATCTTCGATTGTTATCTCGATGCTTGTCCTCTGTTCTTCTCTACCTCTCGCTTAACTGTTTTCTTCATTCCTATCCTCTTTTGTGGTAGTTAATAAGTCTTGGAAGTATTGTCGCCATCTTTCAATAATTTCTTCTTCTTCTGTGGTTATTTTAACTTCTTTGTTTTTAATTCTTATATTGTTACTAAGTTTGTCTGTTCCTTACCACACAAAAAATCAAATTATTTTTCTACTTTACAAAAACTGATCAAAGCAATAATCAAACTCTACTAAGAAACCCAAAGAGTTCAGCAAAATTCTATGCCACCGAAAATACCTACAGAAAAATTAATCACGCGGACAGTTTCTTAGATTTTTTACTGAATACACTCATCACTAGTCATGATCACAGCAGGCTATAATATGATCCATGTGTAACCAATATTTGCGAAATCTATAAAAATATCGGGTTTTCGGTTTCTTACTGTATTTTCAATGCCCTCTTGATGGTATTCATATTCAATTATTCAATATTCAATACCTGGTGATGGATTAGGTCGGTTTTGTGACGGCATCCCAGAATAAATATTTCATAACAGCTTGTCGGATATGCGAGTGTAATTCTGACGTTGCAGCCTTAGATTGCAAATAACGTTTTACTATGTCTAGGTGTCTAGGTCTACTCCTAATTTTTTAATAAATTGTCTTCATTGTTAGTATATTCCGTATTAGGATTATTATGTTTGATATATGAAAAAACTTACATAAACGAACGACGGTGGTCTGTCAGGACAGAGTAATTTTTTTTTGAAAACAATGAAACTAGTTTTTTTGTAACATAATATATTGTACCCAAAATGTAGGTGTTCATTTTTATGAAAAGTACTGAAAACCTCGACAATGTAGATTATTTATTTTTAAAAAACTAACTTTTTATGTCATGACATAGCTTTTGCCTGACACACCACCTAGTCCAGGGTGCATCTGTCTTGAGATGGACGTTGAGGTGACTTAAATTTTTTTGCAGAAATTGCTTGAAAATTACTCAAGTAATAATATTTGAGTTATCCTCCCGCTCAAAATGGTCCGGAACATTGTTTAAATAATCAAAATGTCAAAATATGAAGGAAAAATTCGATTTTTTTCCTGGTTTTTTTGATTATTAAAACTGTTCATTTCTGAGAAAAGTTGTACTAACATAAAAGTTGCGTAATTAAATTTCCTACAATACAGAATTGGTTAAAAATTTAAAAAATGGTCAAGCCATAATTGCGAAAAAAACCATACAAAAACAAGTATTCGCATTTTACCTTTTTCAACCATTTACGCTACACTTAAGACCTTCATATTTTACCCAGAAAAACTTTATGATATAGCAAAACAACACTGTAAATTTAAAGATCGGTTTGATAGATTTTGCAAAATAAATTTTGCAATCCAGCTTTCGCAAAAAAAATTCATTTCTTTTAAATGTTGCAGGACTGAAAATAAAGCAGATAGCAAGTTGATTTTTTTTTCTTATAGAAGTGTACAGTACCTTTCATTTGCAATTTGCAAAATTAAAATCGATTAATTACCACGGCGTCCGGAAATTTTTTTAAATAAACATTAATTTTTGGTGCTACGCGCAGGACAGAGGTGTTCGATTCAAATAAATTGATTTCCACCAAAATTTCTTCCAATCTTTATCTAATATATTAATTTCTTACTATATATTTTGTTGTATTTTAATATTTTAATTCCACAAAAATCAAACTAATTTTATTATTGTTTGAAATATTGTTTAAAAAATTGCATATGTTTAAAAATAATAAACTTTTATTCTCCAGGTTAAAATATATGAACAAGGAAAGTTTTTGCTAAAAAAAGTGTTATTTCAAAAGATAGAGTATGTGTTTTTATTTTGTAATAAACAAATTTATTTATTTATATCGAAATGTAATAAAAATTAAAATGTATCAATCATTATCAAAGGTCATTGGAATGCCCAATCAGAGCAAACTATCCTTTGTCCTGCGCGTAGCACCAATAATTAATGTTTATTTAAAAAAATTGCTGACGCCGTGGTAGTCAACCGATTTTAATTGTGCAAATTGCAAATGAAAGCTAAAGTGCACTTCTATACGCAAAAAAATTTATTTCAACTTGCTGTCTGCTTTATTTTCAGTCCTGTAACATTTTGAAAAAATGAATTTTTTTGCGAAAACTGGATTGCAAAATTTATTTTGCAAAATCTATTGAACCGATCTTAATGAAATTTACAGTATTGTTTTACTGTATCATAAAGTTTTTCTGGGTGAAATATGAAGGCCCTAAGTGTAGCATAAATGGTTGAATACTTGTTTTTGTATGGTATTTTCGCAATTACTGCTATTTTGCAACAAGGGTGACTTGAATTTTTTAGATTTTTAACCAATTCTATATTGTAGGAAATTTAATTTCGCAACTTTTATGTTAGTACAACTTTTCTCGGAAATGAATACTTATGTTATAATCAAAAAACGAAGAAAGAAATCGAATTTTTCCTTCATTTTTTGACATTTTAATTATTTAAACAATGTTCCGAACCCTTTTGAGAGGGAGGATAACTCAAATATTATTATTTGAGTTATTTTCAAGCAATTTCTGCAAAAAAAATTGAGTCACCTCTCAACGTCCAAATGTACTAATATTTTTACAGATGCGCCCTGGTCTAACCGTCGTCGAACGGAGTGGTAATGGCTTGGGACTAATAAATAACATATTTTGGATAAAAAGTGTTACGTTACTTAGATAATACTTTTCTTTTCAGAAAACGGTATAATATGGACAAGTTTGTCTTTAAGAAAAAACAAGAACCTGTTGTTCGTCCACATTCTCCATCTCCACAACCAAGCACAAGCGTGGAAAAGGACAAGGACAAGGACACCGGTGCCGGTGGTGGAAAAGGACAAGATTTGTATGAATCAGACTCCGACTCAATTCCAGATTCTGTGACTCCAGAGCCTAAGAAAAAGAAGATTTATGAGCACAAATATAAAGCAAAGTGGGAGACACATGAAGATTTCCGAAAATGGATAAAACCAAGCTCACAAGGTATTCACTATTTTAAGTGTGAAATTTGCAATAATGATTAAATAGGTGGTATAGCTGCAGTTAAAAAGCATAGTTTTTCAAAAAAACACATTAACAAAATGAGTGCAATGCGTGGTCAACCAACTTTATCACGAAAAGTGTTTACTGTTGCATCTGATAAAATTATAAAACAAAATGAAATTAGAATTGCCTCATTTATTGCAGAGCATAATATTGCAATTAATGCTTCTGATCATTTGACAGAACTTATTAAATCTATTTGTTTATCTGGAATGGAGCCAAGTCAAATTTCTAAAATGTCTTGTGACCGAACGAAATGCACTGCAATAATTAATAACGTTATAGGAAAGACAAGTTTCGAAAATCTTATTTCTCAGCTAAAACTTGACAAATTTTCACTAATTGTAGATGAATCTACAGACATTTCGTCAGACAAACATTTGGCCTGGGTAGTTCGATATAATAATAATTTCAAGGTAAAAGATGAATTTTTAGGGCTCATGCTAGTTGAGAAAGCCACCGCTCAAAATTTATATATTATAATAACATTTTTTAACGAACATAATATTCCCTATAAAAATAATCTAGTAGGGTTTGCTGCCGATGGAGCAAATGCGATGATGGGGCCGCATAATTCTCTAAAAACTCTTTTAGTTAACGACATCCCTGATTTATACGTCATGAAATGTATTTGCCACTCTTTAGCACTGTGTGCCTCTTATGCATGTGAAAAGTTACCAGATGATACAGAGAAGCTAGTGAGAAGCATTTATTCCTATATGCATCATAGTTTTAAGAGGCAATCGGAATTTAAAAGATTTCAATCATTTCTTAATATTAAACCCCATAAGATGTTGCAAGCTGCACAGACTAGATGGTTGTCATTATTTGCTGCTGTTTCCCGAATCCTTGAACAGTATGATGCTCTTCAGCACTATTTTAGGATCGAAGCTTTTGATCAAGTATCCGGAGCAAATGAAATTAACGATATGCTAAACAATCCATTAAATAAAATATATCTTCTCTTTCTTGAATATATTACCAACCTTTACAAATCTAAATTTAGAATTTCAATCTGAAACCCCAAAAATGTACAATCTCTACCCCCGAATGTTTAATGCCTGTAAATTTTTATTAAGTTGCTTTATAAAATCAGATTACGTACAAAATACAGATTTAGAAAATATCCAGTACCATGATCCACAAAATTTTCTTCCGCTTGATCAAATTTACTTAGGTCCTAAAGTAGCTGCTGAATTGACCAATCACCACTTAAGCGAAACTGTAAAAAATAATATTAAAAAGAAATGTCTGAGCTTTTATATTAAAGCAGTTAATCAGATTCATAAACGGTTTCCTTTCAATTCCCGGGAAATAAAAATTCTTCAGTTACTAACTATATTGAGTCCGCCAAATATTAAAAAAACAGAAAGTATCGGTCCCCTAGGCTTAATGTTTCCAAATCTGGTTAACGATATTAACAGTTTAGATAGAGAGTTTAGAGAATTAAAATATTCAAACTTTGATTTCTCCTTAAATGAAAACGAATTTTGGAAGGAAGTGTCTAATTCAAAAAGAGGTGACAACAGTCTTGTCTTTCCAGAGCTCACACATTTTATAAATATCTTATTTACATTACCTCACAGCAGTGCAAGTGTGGAAAGATTATTTTATGAAATAAACTTAAACAAAACAAAACTTCGAAATAAATTAGGCTCAGACACAATTAGTGGAATTTTACATACCAAAAGACTAATTACGATAAATTATAACACCTGTTTTAACTTTTCCGTAACTACAGATATCATTAACAAGCATAACAATAATATGTATAAATAAATGTTTCATTTGCGCTAGTTGTTTCCCGTCGAATTCTATTGCGTATCTCTTCTTCGTATTTGAAATTATCAATGTTTTTGTTTTCTAAGAATAGAAATTTCTAAGAATTTCTAAGAATAGAAATTCTCCGGATCCCTTGTTATTGGTTCTTATTGTATTTGTATTATTTTTGTACATATCCTTTATTATTACTTCTATTATGTTCCTGTCGACTCCCCTTTCTTTTAGTGTTGTCTTTCATACGTCCTTTCTTCTGATTTTGTCAAACGCCTTTTCCAGGTCGGTAAATCATATGTGTATCTCTCAATTCTTATTGATTACCTTCTCACTTACTTGTCTTCTTCTGAATATTAGGTCTTGTGTGGTTCTGTCCTTCCTGAATCCACACTGTGTATCTTGCATAGCTGGTTCTATTCGGGTTTTTATTCTTGTCTCTATTAATACTTTCCCAGGGATACTGGATATTGTGATACCCGGTAATTATTACAGATTCTCTTATCTCCCTTTTTGTGTATTGGTAATATGTCTTTCTTCCAGTCCTTTGGTATTTCTGCTTTATTTCTGTTCATTAGTTCTTTCATGCTTTCCATTCCGTGTATTACCATGAATTTTATCATTTTCGGGGTGAAAAAAGCACCTTGCCTCTGGTGCTTTGCCTAATTTTACTCTTTCTATTGCTTTCTCTAATTCCTCTCTTTTTACGGATTTCACTGGTTATTCTTAATGTATTTCTTATATTTCCACTATGTTGTCCATGTCTGCATGTATGAGCTCTTTGAAATATTCTCTCCATATTTCCATATTTGGTTTTCTTCTGATAGTATGTTTCCACTCTTGTCGTTTATATTCCATATCTTGCGCTCTTTTTTGTCTGAGTTGGTTGAAGAATTTGACCGATCACCACTTAAGGGGATGGGTACGAACTTTCGGCTTCAATGCTATCTAAATGGGATTAATTTTTTTCTAATCCTGAGAAAACTAATAAGCATTTTTGAAAAAATTTAACGCACAATGAAACATTACGTTATTACCGAGGGCCGAAAGTCCCTGAAAACTTCTACAATGTTTATTTTAATAAGTTACAGGGGTGAAAAACTAAGAGAAAATTTAGTGTGAATTTTAATTTCAAATATCTCATTCAAAAGAAACTTTTTATTTATTCTAAGGGACTCTCGGCCCTCGGTAATAAAGTAATCTTTCATTGTGCATTTAAATTTTTCAAAAATACTTATTAGTTTTCTCAGGATTCGAAAAAAATAAATTATTCCATTTAAAATACATTGAAAATTTTGACAGGCGTTAAAATTTTGCATTTTGTTCTTTCCCCTTAAGCGAAAATGTAAAAAATAATGTTACATAAAATGTGTCTGGATATTTATAAGCAATTAATCAGGTTCATAAAAGGTTTCCTTTCAATTACTTACTGTGAAATACAAATTTTTAAGTTACTAACTGTATTGAGTTCGATAAAAATATTCAAAAAACAGAAAGTATCGGTCTTCTAGGCTTAATGTTTGCAAATCTGTACAATGAGATTCTGCATGAATCTGACTCCAACTCAAATTCAAGATTCTGTGATTCCAGAAACTAGACACTAAGAAAAGAAAGCTATATGCTAGCATACATTTAAAGAGTGGGAGAAACATGAAGATTACCGAAAATGGATAAAACCAAGCTCGCAACGCAAGGCGTTCACTATTTTAAATGTGAAATGTGCAATGAAGACTATAATATATTATATATATATATATATATATATATATATATATATATATATATATATATATATATATATATATATATATATATATATATACAGGGTGAGTTTTTAGTGCGGGATCGGTCTATAACTCCATTATGGTATAAAATATCGAAAAAAGTTATTTAGAAAAAATGTAGGTAATGATATTCTCCAGGCTTGGAAAATATGTAAAATTCTACAGGGTGATCAGTAAGTGCGTGGTATAGCAAACATATAATTTTTTAAATAGAACACCCTATATATTTTTTCATATTTATATTCCTCCGATAATTCTTGTTCTTTTAATATAGGGTTTAACATTACTATACAGAGTATTTAAAAAGTTATGACCAATTTCATTTCGAAATCCCTATGAGATTAACACCTTGTATAAAGTACTTTATAAACAATTATTTGTTTTATACAGTAAGATAAATAATATACTGTAGTTTCTAAATTAAGTTTAATTTAAATCATTGACGAATATTTGTATACAGGGTGAACTATTAAACAACATTAAGATTTTCTCAATTTTTTTAAATGGATCACCCTGTATTTTATTTTTTTGAAATTTGCATTTATTATACTCTTTCTTTTTTATATAGCATTCCCTATACCTAAACTGATTATTTTCCGAGATATTTTTAGTTATCTTCAAATTTCTCGAATTCATTCGATTTTTGTAAGTAGAAATAATAAAGTATTGTGATAATATAAATAATATAACAAAATTATTTTTATTTTATAAATAACTAACAAAAAATATAAACTATAGCAATATGTAAGGAATGTAAAAATTAATATGATAAGTATTAAGGAAATAAGTCTAGAGTAAATGTTCAAAATGTATATCTTCAACGTCTATACAAGTTTGTAACCGATTTTCAAATGACCGAGACACATTTCTTAACATTAGGAAATTAGTATTAGGGAATAATATAATTAGTATTAAAATATGAAGAAAAAAAATTAAAAATTTGTGTAGTTAATCTGACGTTATTTATTTACTTCTACGAATCATCAAGGGAAAAGCAATAAAAAATGACGTTATTTTTAATATTTGTTATAATTTTAAGTATTAAAATTACTTTAATGTTTAAATAAAAATACAATTAATTAATTTTTAGTAAAACATTCCTAGTTGCCGATTGTGACGTGCAATTATTAAATCATTTGTGTCAGTTACAAAGGTGAAACAGTAGGCTTTGAAAAAATGACAGTTTTCACATTATTAAATCCTAAACCGTAGGCTTTGAAAATGACAGTTTGCATATTATAAACTTTTTAATCGGACTGTGTGGCTTGTCTGTGTGCTTTATTATTAAAAATGAATTTTTCTGTAGAAGAGTTAACAGATATGATCTGGATATTAGGTGAAAGTTTTAGAAATTGCCTACTTGCGTCTAGATTATATCATGAGCGATATCCAGAACGGAGGAAGCCAACCGCAAATGCATTTGAAAAATTAATGGATCGTTTTACTCGCACTGGGTCAGTTGCATATGAAAAAAATGAGAGAACCAAAACTATTCTGAGTGAAGAAAAAGAATATGATGTCCTTATAGCCACTACTGAAGATCCCCACATCACTACTCGTGAAATTTCACGTCAACATGACATTAGTCAAACTTCGGCGGCAAAAATTCTGCGTAAACACAAACTGCATCCTTACCGCATACAGTTACATCAAGACTTGACGGCAGATGATTATCAACGCAGATTAGCTTTTTGTGAATGGTCTCAGCAGCAAGTGAAACGAGACCGATTTTTTTTCGATTATGTGCTTTTTGGAGATGAGGCTACATTTCACAAAAATGGAACGGTAAATCGGCATAATTTTCATTATTATGCATCAAGCAATCCATACCTTGTTAAGACTCATAGTCAAACTAGGTGGTCCATAAATGTTTGGGGTGGTATTGTTGGCGATCATGTAATTGGCCCACATTTTTTTGACGGCCGTGTGAATGGTGCCATATATCTGGACTTTCTAAACAATCACTTGCCAATATTACTGGAAAATGTACCTCTTAATATTCGACAACGAATGTGGTTTTTACACGATGGTGCTCCAGTTCATCACACTGCTCCTATTCACAATCATTTAAATAATAACTTTCCTGAGAGGTGGATAGGAAGAGGAGGACCAACTGTTTGGCCACCGCGATCACCGGAATTCTCCAAAATAGATTTTTTCATGTGGGGTTATATAAAAGACCTTGTATACCAGAAGCCTCCAACAACGCCAGATGATATGAAACATAGAATCAGAGAAGCTTTTAATAACATTGACGTGCAAATGTTACGAAATGTAGCTCGGTCATTTGAAAATCGCTTACAAGCTTGTATAGACGTTGAAGGTGGACATTTTGAACATTTGCTTTAGACTAGTTTTCTTAATACTTATCACATTAATTGTTAAATTCATTACATATTGCTATGGTTTATATTTTTTGTTAGCTACTTATTAAATAAAAATAATTTTGTTATATTGTCTACATTATCGCACAACTTATTTCTACTTACAAAAATTGAATGTATTCCCGAAATTTGAAGAAAACTAAAAATATCTCGGAAAATAATCAGTTTAGGTATAGGAAATGCTATATAAAAAAGAAAGAGTATTATAAATTCAATATTTATAAAAAATAAAATACAGGGTGATCCATTTAAAAAAATTGAGAAAATCATAATATTGTTTAATAGTTCACCCTGTATACAAATATTCGTCAATGATTTAAATTAAACTTAATTTAGAAACTACAGTATATTATTTATCTTACTATATAAAAAAAATAATTGTTTATGAAGTACTTTTTTTATATACAAGGTGTTAATCTCATAGGGATTTCGAAATTAAATTGGTCATAACTTTTTAAATACTCTGTATAGTAATGTAAAACCCTATATTAAAAGAACAAGAATTATCAGAGAAATATAAATATAGAAAAATATATAGGGTGTTCCATTTAAAAAATTATATGTTTGCTATACCACGCACTTACTGATCACCCTGTAGAATTTTACATATTTTCCAAGCCTGAAGAATATCATTACCTACATTTTTTCTGAATAACTTTTTTCGATATTTTATACCATAATGGAGTTATCGACCGATCCCGCACTAAAAACTCACCCTGTATATATATATATATATATATATATATATATATATATATATATATATATATATATATATATATATATATATATGTATATATATATATATATATATATATATATATATATATATTATATAGGTGGTATAGCAGCTCTTAAAAAGCATCGTTAAAAAAAACATATTAACAACATGAGTACAATGCTTGGTCAATCAACTTTGTCACGAAAAGTGTTCACGGTTGCATATCTGATAAAATTATAAAACAAAATGAAATTAGAATTGCATCATTTATTGCAGAGCATAATGCAATTAAAGTTTCTGATTATTTGACAGAACTTATCAAATCTATTTGTTTGTCTG
Organism: Diabrotica virgifera virgifera; assembly: GCF_917563875.1. Lineage (NCBI taxonomy): Eukaryota > Metazoa > Arthropoda > Insecta > Coleoptera > Chrysomelidae > Diabrotica > Diabrotica virgifera. The sequence goes on along the minus strand of NC_065451.1, from coordinate 89,514,826 downwards.
GAATGGAGCCTAGTCAAATTTCTAAAATGTCTTGTGACCGAACAAAATACACTGCAATAATCAATAACGTTTTAGGAAAGACAACTTTTGAGCACCTTATTTCTCAGTTAAAACTTAAAAAATCAAGACTATATAGGTTAGCCTGGGCCGAAAAAACTGTTTTCTAAAATTCAACTTACCGTAGTGCTAAAAATATGTCTGGTGCAAAAAAAACATCCTAAAAAAAATTGGGGCCTTACTCCAATATTTAGCCGCGCCCCTGGGCCCCCAAGGGGGTCAACTTTTTTTGTTCTTTTTTTTTCACCTCCGTAGTAAAAAAATTGTTGTAAGTAATATTTGTAGTATCATATCAAAAAATAACATTAATATTCGAATATTTAACCGCGCCCCTTCAAAAGAGTCCTCTTTATGCTGTTAGCGTAACTGCTGACGCATTTTTCAAGTTCAATCATCTATAAATAGCGCAACGCATATCTCGGTATTTTCGGTGTTAGAAGACGCCGCGCCACGCCGGCTTAGACTTGTCAGTCCCTCCTTTCCCTCCTAGTGTCCCTCTTACACAACTTCACATAAATGCACGAGAGCCGATCAGCCAAGTTCCTTATCAGTTTCGAATTAGTCGTCGTTGTGAGAGCTTTGGTGAAATAAGAATAAAACTATATTTTAAAATGTCTTTTATAAAAAGCCGGGCGAGTGACAGTTGTCCTCTATTCGGAAATGTTAAGGATATTTGTGTGGACAGTTCCGTTCAACTTCCGACTTACCAGGACATAATACAGTGTTATGAAAGTGTTCGTCGTGAACTTAAAGGGGAAGGTAGCAAACAACCTTCTGCAAGTGAAATCGCTAATACCGTGGCAAAAAAAGTGAAAGACATATGGATTCGTGCATCACTTCCAGTTCTAGGACATACGCGTATTTGCGAGATGATTGTAGCTTACAATAAAAAATATCGGACTATTCTTAAACCTTTTAAAAGTAGAAAAACCCCATTTCTCGATGAAAAGTTAAACAAGTTTAAATTAGACTCCCTTAAAATTTTTGACATTTGTGCTTGTAAATGTGTGAACTTAAAGAATTGCAAGTGCGATAAATCACGTAAAATACCAGAAGTAGAGTGGGAATTTATTACCGATCAACGAAATGACAGAAGAATGATAATAGGAGGTATTGATAAAGTTAAAACTGCACAACTTAACAAACAAATGTTAAGAAAAGAAAAAGAGGCAAAGAGATACACTAAAAATGAAACTGATTTCTTATTAAGGAATCATAAGGAATCCTTACCTGGTACTAGCGGCACACAAAAGGTAACTGACATTATTACGGATTCTGATTTGAATGAAACTTCTTCAGAATCTTCTCTTGTTGAAGATAGCGAAGAAGAATTTAAATGTCCTTATGTTGATAAACCTAAGAGGCTTAAAATACTAAAAACAAAGCAGCAAATGAGAACGCCATTGCCTTGTACTGCACAAATAGCGGACCTAACTGGTGCATCTAATAGAACTGTAGCTAAAATTGCATCTGCAGTACTAGAAGATATGAAAATAATTGCTCCGGATAAGTTATCTAACGTCATAGATAAAAACAAGGTCCGTAGAGAAATAGAAAAAAATCGAAAAGCTCTTCAGCAGATACCTCTCGCTATCACAGTAAAAGGGTTATACTTTGATGGGCGCAAAGATAAGACACTGCATCAAGTTGACGGAAGACGAACTACGAAACTTGAAGAACATATTTCAATAATACAAGAGCCAGGAAGTATTTACTTTGGGCACGTAACTTTACAGACTTCCGGAACTGCAGAACATATTTTTAATGGACTAATTTCATCCTTAGAAAAACAGAACACAGATCTTAATGAAGTAGTAGTAATCGGCTCTGACGGAACCAATGTAAATACAGGATGGAAAAACGGAGTCATTCGCAAAATTGAAAGTCACATTGGCAAACCATTGCAGTGGAGTATTTGTTTGCTACACGCCAATGAGCTCTCTCTAAGACATTTGTTGCAAGAGTTAGATGGCATCACAAAAGGACCTTACACATTTTCAGGTCCGATAGGCGCACTTCTTAAAGAATGTGGAACAAGGTCCGTGGTTAAATTTGAATCAATTTCTTGTGTGCTCCCAGTTGTGATACAACAAGATTTAAGTAATGATCAACAATACCTTTATAACATTTGTCTGGCAATTAACGCGGGATATTGCCAAGAAAGCTTAGCGAATAAAACACCTGGAAAAATGAGTCATGCTCGCTGGCTTACAACAGCTAATAGGTTGTTACAGTTATATGTGTCTACAAATGACCCCTCCGAAAATTTAAGAGTGCTTGTAAAGTTCATTATAAAAGTATATGCGCCAATGTGGTTCCAAGTTAAATCTAAACCCGTAATAGAATACGGTGCAATACATTTATGGAATGCGATTAAAGCATCAAGAGAACTTCCAGGTAATGTGCAAAATATATTTCAGAGGGTAATTTCAACCAACTCATATTTTCTGCACCCTGAAAATTTACTCTTAGCAATGCTTTTTGATTCTCGTGATATTGTTAGAGAACTAGCAGGGCGTCGAATTATTAAAGCTAGAAAACAAAAATCAACAGAAGTTGTACGATATTTTAAAATTCCAGACATACAGTTTGACGCTGATGATTATATTTTTTTAATTGATTGGCAAAAGTGTTTTTTATCAGAGCCTTCTTTAACAACGAAGCTTACTGACGATTTCCTTGTTAAGCTAATCAAGGATAAAAGGGCACCCGACTTTATTGACAAATTCCCATGTCACACACAAGCCGTAGAACGGTGTGTGAAAATCGTAACAGAGGCTTCGGAAAAAGTATGTGGAGAAACGACAAGAGACGGCTATATTAGGGCGAAACTAAATGCTAGAAAAAAGTTACCAGAATTTGAAAACAAAAATCAGTATTTTAAAACAGAAGATTTAAAATAGAAAAATAAGACAGGTGGGTGGGAGGGAGGAGCTTGAGGTGTAGCTACCTCCACGTGGTAAGCTCTGGGTTGGTTTGATCTATTAAAGTATTTTTTTGCAATGCAAATAAAAATTAATTACAAACAGTACATTTAAATGATCAAATCAAGCGAAATGCTACACAAACTAGTCTCTCTTTGATGTTTTCACTACACTTAAACTGTGCGGGGCGCAGTTTAAAATTCAGATATCCATTTTATTTTTTAACAGCTTACTTTTGACAATATTTGAAAGGATTTTTTCACTACGAAAATAATCAGTAAACGAAAAAAAAATTGGGCCCTTGGGGGCCCCAGGGGCGCGGCTAAAAATTCGAATACCGGCCTGAGTTTTTTTCTGTCTTATTTTTATTACAAAAGACAAATTTTTTACTATACGGAGTTCCACTTTTACAAAAAAAAATTTTTTTGCCCATTTCGGCCCAGGCTAATATAGGTTGTTAAAAAGCATAGTTTTTCAAAAAAAACATATTAACAACATGAGTGCAATGTGTAGTCAATCAACTTTTTGTTGTCAAAAGAGTTTACTGTTTCCTCTGATAAAATTATAAAACAAAATGAAATTAGAATTGCATCATTTATTGCAGAGCATAATGCAATTAAAGTTTCTGATTATTTGACAGAACTTATCAAATCTATTTGTTTGTCTAGAATGGAGCCTAGTCAAATTTCTAAAATGTCTTGTGGCCGAACAAAATACACTGCAATAATCAATAACGTTTTAGGAAAGACAACTTTTGAGCACCTTATTTCTCAGTTAAAACTGCAAGACTATATAGGTGGTATATGTGCTGTTAAAAAGCATATTTCATTTACGGTTGATAAATTAACAGACATCTCATCAGATAAATATTTAGCCTTAGTAGTTCGATATAACAACAATTTCAAGATAAAAGATTAATTTTTAGGGCTCATTTTAGTTGATACAGCCACTGCGCAAAATTTTTATAATATTATAATAACATTTTTTAAAGAAAATAATAATCCCTATAAAAATAATCTAGTAGGATTTTTCTGCCGATGGAGCAAAGGCGATGATGGGGGAACATAATTCTCTGAAAACTCTTTTAATTAGTCCCTGATCTACATGTCATGAAATGTATTTGCCACTCTTTAGCACTGTGTGCCTCTTATGCATGTGAAAAACTACCAGACGATACTGAGAAGCTAGTGAGAAGTATTTATTCCTATATGCATCATAGTTTTAAGAGGCAATCGGAATTCAAAAAATTTCAATCATTTCTTAATATTAAACCCCAAGCTGTTGCAATCTGCACAAACTAGATGATTGTCAGTATATGCTGCTGTTTCCAGAATTCTTGAACAGTATGATGCTCTTCAGCTTTAATTTAGAATCGAAGTCTTTGATCAAGTATCCGGAGAAAATGAAATTAACGAGATGCTAAACAATCCATTAAATAAAATATGTCTTCTCTTTCTTGAATACATATTACCAACCTTCACAAATCTAGATTTAGAATTTCAATCTGAAACTCCAAAAATATACAATCTCTACCCCCGAATGTCTCTTAATCCGTACTTCCAAATTTTTATTAAGTTGTTTTATAAAACCAGATTACTTAAAAATACAGATTTAGAAAATATCCAGTACCTTGATCCACAAAACTTTCTTACGCTTGATAAAATTTACGTAGGTCATAAAGTAGCTGCAATTGACCAAACATCACTTAAGCGAAAATGTAAAAAATAATGTCAAAATGAAATGTCTGGATTTTTATATTGAAGCAGTTAATCAGATTCATAAACGGTTTCCAAAAATTCTTCAGTTACTAACTGTATTGAATCCGCCAAATATTCAAAAATCAGAAAGTATCGGTCCCCTAAGCTAAATGTTTCCAAATCTGGTTAACGACATTAATAGTGTAAATAGAGAGTTTAGAGAATCAAAATATTCAAACTTTGATTTCTCCATAAATGAAAATGAATTTTGGGAGGAAATGTGTAACACCAAAAAGGTGACAATAGTCTTGTCTTTCCAGAGCTTACAAATTAAAAAACTATATCTTATTTACATTACCACACAGCAGTGCAAGTGTGGAAAGATTATTTTACGAAATTAACTTCAACAAAACAAAACTGCAAAATAAATTAGGCTCAAACACAATTAGTGGAATTTTACATACCAAAAGACTAAATTCGGTAAATGATAATAACTGTTTTAACTTTTCTATAACTAGAGATATCATTAAGGGTAAGGGAGCAAATGTCGACTGTCAAAATTTTCCATGTGTTTTAAATGTATTCATTTTTTTTTTCGAATCCTGATAAAACTAATAAGTATTTTTGAAAAATTGAAACGCAGAATGAAAAATTACGTTATTACCGAGGACCGAAAGTCCCTTAGAATAAATAAAAAGTTTCTTTTGAATGAAGTATTTGCAATTAAAATCGCACTAAATTTTCTCTTTTATTTTCACCTCTATAACTTATTAAAATAAACATTAAGTATATAAGTTTTCAGGGACTTTCGGTCCTTATTAATGATATAATCTTTCATTCTGCGTTTAAATAATTTTTCAAAAATTTTTATTAGTTTTCTTAGGATTCGAAAAAAAAATGAATACATTTAAAACACATTGAACTTTTGGACAGACGACATTTTGCAAGCATAGTAATATGTATAATAAAGTTTTCACTTGCTCTAGTTGTTTCCCGTCTAATTCTATTGCGTGTGTCTTCCTTCCTCGTATTTGAAATTATCATTGATTTTGTTTTCTCTGCATTTATTTCTATATTTATGTTTGCCAGTTCTTCTAGGATTTCAAGATTGTTCTATAAGTATTATCTGTTTTCTGCTGTCAATACCATGCCGTCTGCAAATAGTAGCTCCGGGCTCCGATAGTTGAATCCGTCTTATTTGCCAATATCCTCATATTAGTTTTGTCATTCTTCTCTTCGCTTTCTTTATTGCTTCATCCAGTACCACTGAGAATAGAAGTGGATTCAACACGCATCCCTATTTGACGTCTTGATTTGTAGTAAATTCTCCAAATACCCCGTTATTGGTTTTTATTGTATTTGTATTATTTTTATACATATATTTTAATACTTCTATGTTCCTGCCGACTCCCCTTTCTTTTAATGTCTTCCGTACGTCCTTTCTTCTACTTTTGTCAAAAGCTTTTTCCAGCGCGATGAAATATATGTGTATCTCTCTATTCTTATCCATTAACTTCTCACTTACTTGTCTTATTGTGAATATTAGCATATTACGTCTTGTGTGCTTCTGTCCATTCTGAACCCACACTGTATACCTATATTCAGATTCTCTTGTCTTCATTTTTGTGTATTGGTAATATATAATGTCTTTCTACCAGTCCTTTGGAATATCTGCTTTATTTAAGATACCGTTCATTAGTTCTTTCATGCTTTCCATTCCCTCTATTCCTATGAATTTTATCATTTCCGGAGTGATATGATTCTTACTTGGTGCTTTGCCTAATTCTACTCTTTCTACTTGCTTTCTCGGTATGCTTTCTAAGTATCGGACTCCTAGGCTTAATGTCTGCAAATCTGTTTAATGGCATTAATACTTTAGATAGAGAATTAAAATATTCAAACTTTGATTTCTCCTTAAATGAAAATGAATTTTGGAAGGAAGTGTGTAACTCCCAAAAAAGGTGACAATAGTCAATATAGTCGTCTTTCCAGAGCTTACAAATTTTGTACATAAATATTTTATTTACATTACCTCACAGCAGTGCAAGTGTGGAAAGACATTTTTATGAAATTAACTTGACTTTTAACTTTTCCATAACTACTTACAGAATTTGGTCTTACAACCAAAAGGCAATTAGTCAAAATTTTAACTTTTGAGATAAATGGATTTGAAAGTCTGAACAGTAATGATAATTATTCATACAGACGTAATAAGCTATTTGAAATATTAAATATTTGAAGATTATTTTAAGAGTATTAAATATTTAAAGATTATTTCAAGAGTATATCAAATATTATATAGCTTAATATGTCTGTATGAATTATCATTAGTATTAAAACTTTCAAATCCATTTATCACAAAAGTTAAAATTTTGACTTATGCTTTTTGGTTGTAAGCCCACGAGATATAATTAACAAGCATAATAATATATATACCTATAACGATTTTTTTTTCATATATTACAAATTACAACTGTTGTTTTCAATATTACAATAGTTGAAGAACTTGTGAGCTTGGTATTGTGTTGACAAGCATGTTATTACATTATAATTTGTATTGTATAAATAAATTTAATGTCCGACTGGTATTATATTTGATAAGTAATAACATGATTTCAAAGTCAGTTAAATATGATATATTTCCCTAGGGCGTTATTTTTAAAAATAACACCTTAGGGTAAATAACTTAGGTACATAGTTAAATACTGTGAAGTTGACAAATAACAACTTAAGTAAAACTATGGTTACCACAATTACGTTACGACTATTGCTGGTGAATGTGCTTATTTGAAAACTATTTCAAAATTCATTCAAATTCATTTTTGCACAATATAAAGAATATTTAGAATTTAGTCGGACATTAAACGTAGAAGACATTACAGCCACAGGTATCATGGATAATATCCTTGGTATCCTAATAACTATAATGTATAAATAAATTTTTAAATAAATTATTATATTAAATAAAAATTAATGTAAACTACTTATTGTTAGTTATGTACTATTTTTTTGTAGTTAGTATAATCAATAAAACATTGTATTAATTTTTATTCTACTTACTTACTTAAGCCTTTCTTAATCCTAAACCTTTCTACCTTTAGGTGTAAGACTGGTGAAGTGGAGTTTTGCATTGTTGTATCCATGCTTTCCGATCTTGTGTTAGGTTTCTTGCACTTTCCGATGTCAATCCTTTCTTCTCGACGTCTTTTCTGATTTCATCTACCCACATAACTTTTGGTCTTCCTCTTTTGTTTTTTCCCTGCACTCTCGTTTCGAACACTCGTTCGACAATCTACACACGTGTCCGAACCATCGAAGTTGTCCTTCTATTATTTTTCATTGATTGGTTCTAGTTTTACGTTTTGTCTGATTGTGTCATTTCGTATTTTGTCTGTCCTCTTTCTGTTTGCTATTTTCCTCAGGAACCATGTCTCGCTGCTATACATGATGGTTGGCCAAACTACTCATCTAACGACTGCCGTTTTTACCTTCTCCAGTATCTCTTTTCTTCTCCAAAACTGTTGTCTTCATAGTGTTAAATAAGCTTCCTGCTCGTCAAAGTTTCTCATTTATTTTCATGTCTTTATCATTTGATTCAATTATTACTCCTAGATATTTAAAATATTCCACTGGCTCTAGGTGTTTCCCGTCTAATTCTATTGCGTGTGTCTTCCTCGTATTTGAAATTATCATTGTTTTTGTTTTCTATGTATTTATTTCCATATTTATGTATAATAGTTCTTCTTCTAGGATTTCAGGATTGTTCTGTATATCTTCTCTGTTTTCTACTATCAATGCCATGTCATCTGCAAATAGTAGCTCCGATAGTTGAACACGCACAGTTGAAAGACAAACACAAGCCGCACATAGAAAACGACACAAACGATACAATTGTCACCGGCGACATGAATGACAAACACACTTGTTGGGGTGGGGGCATAAATGACAACCGGGGACAAGACCACTGGCGCCGACTTCATAAGGAATGCTGGGGCTCGTGCCCCACCAATATTGAGACAGGTGGGGCAAAGCCCCACCAATAATTTCAAACGTCTGTGGCTGCCATCGTTATAGCCTGCGTCTTATTGCCTCACCGTTGTACACTGTTCCCTCCCCTCCACATCAATGTAGACCTAAAAGTAGTGTTGCCAACTCCTGGACAATCAGCTTCCAATGCAACTACTTCTGCTTCAGATACCATCAACACCTCTGGCAAGACAGGTAAAAAAAGATCTTTTAACAAGTCTTGGCTCTAAACATTTACATGGCTGGATTACAACTGCTCTGATGATAAAGCTTTTTGTAAAATTTGCAAGGAGGCTGAAAGCAGATCTCTTATCAAATTTAGCACAAAAAAAGAGGAAGCTTTTATTTCTGTAGGATTTTCGAATTGGAAAAATGCCTTAGAGAGGTTTCGTGCACATGAAAATACTTGTGCTCATAGAGAAAGTGTATCGAAAGTTACATCAAAAGAAAATGTAGCAATTTTACTGGATGAACAAGTTTCAAAAGATATGAAAAATGCTCGTAGTGCAATGATGTGTATTTTCACCACAGTAAAATTTCTTTGTCGTCAAGGGTTAGCGATTCGAGGCCATGAAGACATTTCCTCTAATTTTTGGCAACTCTTAAACTTACGTAAAGCAGATCGGCCAGAACTTCAAGAGTGGATGAACCGTTCAAGCTATAAATGGCTCTCACATGACATCCAGAATGAAATAATTCAAATACTAGGCCTCTCTGTTCTCCATCATGTTGTGGGAAAAATTAAATCTTGCGTTTACTTTGGTATCATGGTTGATGAAACATGTGATGTATCTGTAAAAGAGCAAGTCTCTCTTTGTATTAGGACAGTAGATGACAATTTTGATGTGTGTGAGGACTTCCTAGGGTTTTATTCCACTCCAAACACTGAAGCCAAAACCCTTTTTGGAGTAATAAAAGACATTTTGCTGCGACTTGATTTGCCGTTAGAAAATATCAGAGGTCAATGCTATGGTGGAGCCTCAAATATGCAAGGTAAATTCAATGGCCTTCAAAAGTTGGTTAAAGACATTCAGCCCCAAGCAATTTACATTCACTGTGCAGCGCACAGTTTGAATTTGGCTGTAGAGGACAGGCTTAAGCATCTACCAAGCATGCGGGATATTATGAATCTCGCAAAGGACCTCATCAACACAGTAAGAGAGTCACCAAAAAGAATGGATATATTCAAAACCATTTTAGCTGTAATGCCAAAGAAAACAGGTAGAATCGGGCTTCGTCCTCTCTGTCCTACTAGATGGACAATGCGAGCTTCTAGTATGAAACAAATATTGAATAATTACGCCAGCTTAAGTGAGTTTTTCCTCTCATTTTATGAAAGTGGCAGCTGTGATGCTGCATCTAAATGCTCTCGGTACTTTGAACAAATGTCTAAATTCAAAACCCTTTTTCTAATATCTCTGTACAGCTTTGTAATGAGCCCAATTGAAGAAGTTAACACCCAGCTTCAAAGTCCACACATCACAGCACCAGAAGTATTTTCCAAGCTGGACTGTCTCAGAGATGTTCTTCAACAAAATCGTGAAGAATTTGAAACATTTTGGCAAAATGTTGTTCACGATAAACCTAGAATGGTTGATGAACCTAAGTTACCCAGACATATCCTCCTCCGTGGAATTGTTAGTTGTTGCTCTCGAATCCTGAGGGTCTTCTAACATTATAGCCACAAATTGGTTGCATTGCTCCTGTTTAGCTATATCATACTGATGACGACTAATAAGTCAGAAACACGTGTCTATGGTTGCATTCCATCTTGTGCATATTTTGTTTTTCATACTTATTGCGAGCCATGCCGATATTTATTAACTCGCGCTAACCTCTCCTTGTTATATATATATATATATATAAAACAGATGAAATAGAGAATGTGGAAAAATCCCCTTACGAACAATTCACACATCCACCATTTCGGGTTGGGAAAAATTTTTTGAATAGAATCAAAGATCCAAACACCAGTTCTTAGAAATGTGTTTCGCCCTCTTCAACCTCTCTGGGCTTATCAATAAAGATGAGAGGTTGAATATCTTTAGACACATTCCAATCAAAAAACAACATTCGAGACCTAGACATAGAAGGTGCGTAAATCTACGGCAAGTCCGACAATGACAGTCTCAAGTTTTAATTCCCTAATTACTTAAAGTAAGTAAAATATATGTTTAAAAACATGAGATGTAGATCCTTGAAACACACTCAGTGATCAAAAGATCCAAGGTTAATGGTTTGACGACCACTCGTACGAAATTTACGCACCTTCTATGTCTAGGTCTCGAATGTTGTTTTTTGATTGGAATGTGTCTAAAGATATTCAACCTCTCATCTTTATTGATAAGCCCAGAGAGGTTGAAGAGGGCGAAACACATTTCTAAGAACTGGTGTTTGGATCTTTGATTCTATTCAAAAAATTTTTCCCAACCCGAAATGGTGGATGTGTGAATTGTTCGTAAGGGGATTTTTCCACATTCTCTATTTCATCTGTTTGATTTCGTACGAGTGGTCGTCAAACCATTAACCTTGGATCTTTTGATCACTGAGTGTGTTTCAAGGATCTACATCTCATATATATATATATATATATATATATATATATATATATATATATATATATATTGTCATGATTTTAAATAGTTATTATGATTTTTTAAGATACTCAAACCATAGAATAGTTAAAATAATAGATAATTTAGTAATTTTAGTAAAGCCCAAAGTATATGGATAATTTTTTTTATTATTGCCACTTTTGAGGGGTATCGTTGATTGGAAGGTTGAGAAGAATGAGAATTATAAAAAGAACTAAAGTTATGAGAGCACTTAGTAATAATTAAATAGTTATAAGATGGTTTTATTTAAGTGTATAAAGGTAGAATTACATAAGAAATCAAAATAGTTAATCCTATATCAAAGATGATATTTCAATGACATATAAATTAGAAATTAGTAACTAGAACATATAATAATTTGAATTTTGAGTTTTACCAGAGAATTACTTCTATTTATATCATACAATAGCCTTATTTGTTCGTAAGAATCATCAAAAGGTTCCATTTTTCCAAAAGTCACTTCGAAAGGAACTTCGTTAAGGTGATACGTCTTGCATCACTTAGCTGCATGTGTGGATTTGTGAGATTGTGTTGAAATAGACATCAATCTAAAATTTGAGAACAATAGTTAGTTCAATATTAATAGTATTAGTATAAATTTTAACGAAAAATGTGGAAAATAGTTCAATAGAATCATAGCTTTGACAAGTGTCGAAACTCTAGGTCAAATTAACGTATAAGAATGATATTTTGAGGAAATGGCTTATGCATATTCAATTGCTGATTTATTTTGTGTAAATTGAAAGTTATTTCAATCCTTTGTATGTAGTAATTGTGTAAATATTTGAATTTTAATATGTGAGTGTAAGTGTTAAAGAAACTAAAAATGAAGTGTCGGACGTTGAAGTGAACCCTAATAGAACTTTAATAAGGGCACCTAGCAAGAAGGACATTATATCAAAATGAACTAGAAAGTTTAATCTATTCAAATCCCAGATTAGATTATACCCAAAGATTAGGATAGAATCACAATTTGGGTTCATATTTCCAAAATTTTCATCAAAATTATCATTTTGATGAAATGTCAAATTTATTGGAATTTTTTGATTGGTGAATTCAAATTTTCATAGCAAGGATTGTTATTAATAATTAATTTCCATTGGCTGTGAAGGGACGCCAAGCCAAAAAGAATCCATTTTGGAGAGAGTTTTGCAGACCTTTGAACAGGCAACACCTTGTTATAAGTAGCTCCGCAAATTTTTGAGAAAAATGCGGTAAATCGTAAAAAATTAAATTAAAAGACTTTTATTCTACTAACCTGTATAAATAATCTTCATGGTGAAGAAAAAAATTTTTAAAAATGACCCTCAACTTTATAAGAAAAGTGAAAAAGTATTCTGATGCGGGTATCTACCATATTTAGAACATTGTTCCAGTGAAGGAGAAGGAGTTGATTTCTTCTTGGATCCGAAGAGACTTCATAGCAGTTTGGTTTATCTTCATATTACATCGTGAAAGGTTGTACTGAACAGTTTATTTTTTTAATTGATCATGATCGAAAGTCAATGTTTTTCATTTTCTAGCTTTAGTATAACAAATTTTGAATATTCAAGATAATTTTGGGTTATCTTCGACTTAATTTTTTGTCAAATACTCTTATTTTTTTATAGTTAAATTCATTGCATCGTATTTCTTTATTCAGACTTTCGACTAGATAACCTAAAATAAATAATTTAGCGTTAGATAGATCAGCAAATATTTCAAGTTGATATCATATTGATCTGATCTACATTATTGTATAATTACCTTGTATTTTTGATGTTGCATAACAAAGTTTTTATTTTTCAATATATTTCCAAATTTGTGTACAATATTCGACAGTCTTTTGTTATTTATCCACCATTTCATAGCTTTATTTTTGTGTCGTTTGTTCAGTTGATATTTCAGAAATCTTTTCCTCACACCTCTACAGATGGGAGATTTCATGCAGGTATTGACATTATAACTGAGCTAGTTAAGGTAAGTGATTAATAGATGGCGCCGGGCAAAATCAATATTAAAATCAATTATTAAATCAATATTTTAAAAAATATAATAAATAAACATAAATAAAAATAATTCTATAATAAAAATATAATTAAATTAAATAAAATAAAATAATTAATAATAAAATTATAAATAAATAAATAAAATAAATTAACATATAAAAATATATAATAATTGGCTCAACCAACGTGGGGCGATAAGATAAATAAAGGGCAAAATAGTCACATATTAAATAATCAATATTAAAATTTGAGTCTGAGATATTATACAAAATGGCAGATGGACGTAGATCTGTTTCTAAGACGACACAGGAAGGAGAGGAACAGAAAGAAGAAAAATCCGAGCTTGAAAGATTCATGGAATTAATATTGACAAAGATAGAAGAAAATAATAATAAAATAGAAAGAAAATTAATTCACTTAGATGAAAACAACAAGAAAATGGGAACTAAATTAGAGGGAAATAGTAAATCAATAGAACAAAAATTAGTAGAAAATAGTCAAAGGGTAGAAGAAAAATTAGTAGAAAATAGTCAAAAAGTAGAACAAAAATTAGAAGAAAATAGTCAAAGGGTAGAAGAAAAATTAGAAGAAAATAGTCAAAAGATGGAAGACAAGTTAGAAGAAAATAACAGAAAAGCAGAAGAAAATAGTCAGAGGTTGGAAAAGAAACTTGATGAGAACATTAAAAGAATAGAAGAACAAATGGAACAGAGAATAAACAAAAGTATTGGAGAAGTGAAAATGTTGTACGGAGAGATCATGAATAAACATGAAAATTTAGAAACTAAATTAACTGTTGAAAATCAGGAGATAAAAACACAAATACAACAGCATAAAGAAAGAATAAATATAGTAGAAGAAGATATAGAAAAGGAAGCAGAGTGGACGAACAGAAGATTCATCATGGTAGATGAAAACATAAATCAAATCAAGAAAGATCAGAAAACATCCAAGGAAAAGGAGGATCAATTGGAGAATAAATTTAAGTTTGAAGTAAAAGAAGTTAAACAAGAGATAGAAAAGATGGAGAAGAAGATTAGGAATACAACAAAAGGAACAATAGTCCATACTATAGAAACATCGGAGAACAGAATTTATTTTAATGGGGACTATAAATCTCAACATCCAGTACCATTTATTCGTATACTCACAACCAAATATTTGCAATACAATGACTTCGACGAATTTCGTGAAGTCATTAGAAATCAGCTGAAGGGTGAAGCGTTGATTTGGTATACGAATGTGGAGAATGAGATCCAAGATTTTGATGGTTTTAAAGTGAAGTTTTTGGAATTTTTCTGGGGACAGTCCAGACAACAAGTTGTGAGAGCAGAATTGTTTGGAGGAAGATATAACTCAAACTCTAGAACAAGCATGCATCTGTATGCTATGAGATTATATAGTGCTGCCCAGTATCTGGATGGAAAACTCACAGAGAAGGAACTGGTGAACCACATAATAGTCCATTTTGAAAGTCAGATAGAGAATATCCGACTAAATTTCCATTTTACCGACTTCAACATGCTCTGCAATTTTCTTATTGAAAAGGAAAAAGCTTTTCAAAGTTATAGAAGCAGAAATAATAATAATGGCAATTTTCAAAATTTTATTGATAGTAATAATTACAATGACAACATATATGATAATAATAATAATAACAATAATCAAACTTGGAATAATAAAAATAACAATAATAATAACAATAACTATAACAATCAAAACAGAAGTCAAAATAATAGATCAAATTATAATTATAATAATAATAGAAATAACAATGGACGTGGAGGTTATAATAATTATAACCAAAATAATAATAATAATAGGGGATATAATAATTACAGAGACAATAATAATAGAAATAATGGTTATAGAAATAACTATAATAACAATCATGATAATTTTTATAATAATGGTAATAATGGTGATAGCAGACGATCACCAAGACGAGACATGGGTAATTCGAGTTCGAATCAGCCTTCCAACCAAAATAGTAGAAATAGTGATAATAGGGCACAATTTAGTGTAAATAATGTAGTCATGGATGGTGAAATTTCTGATCACCCATCAACGTCATCAGGTGTTCAAATGGAGTCATTTGAACAGAATTTTGTAGATCGCACCTGCTAGGCAATATAGCAACCAAACTGTACGAGCATCATAGGGAATTTTTGGACATGGGAGCTAATGTTGTATCGAAAAAGTTCAGGGGATTAATTTTTATTAAAGTTCAATTTTGTGGTAAATATTTTAAAGTTTTATTGGATACAGGGTCAGAGATTTCCTTAACTAGTCAAGATGTCATTAAAAATTTGAATTTAGAAGATTCATGTTTTAAAATTCCTAAGTTAAGTTTAGTAGGAGCAAATAATAAAACGATTACACATGTTAATAAAAGTATTGTTGGTCATATTAAATTAATTAAAAAAGATTATATTCTACAACTGATTGTCATTGATAAGATGAAATATGATATTATGATTGGATCGGATATGTTAGACAAAATGGGTATGGTAATCAATTATGAGAAAGGTTTGGTACAAGTAGAGGAAGAGTATGTGAAATTTGAGGAAGAATTATGTCCAGAAAAGGGCAAGGAATTGATGAATAATGATTATATAGATATTAATAATGTATTATATGAAGATGTTGATGATGATATGTGTAAAAGTAGTATGGATATAATGGAGGAGGAAGTAATATGTAAGAAAGAGTGGATAGGAGAAGTGAAGAAAATATTATTAAAGTATGAAGGACTCATAAATGAGGAAAATAGATTTGCTAGTGATTATGTTCACAAAATAGAAGTTAGAAATATCCAAGATTTTAGACCGAAAACATATCCGATACCATATAGATACCGAAGTGAGGTAAATAGAGAAGTAGAAAAGATATTAGAAAATGGAATAATAGAAAAATGTAATTCAAGAATAATAAATCCAATTGTTGTAGTCAAAAAGAGCAGTGGAAAATTAAGACTTTGTCTAGATGCAAGAAATTTAAATAATCACACCATACCGCAATACGAAGCACCTGCTACAACGGAAACTATTTTCGGGAGAATAACGGGGGCAAAATATTATAGCAAAGTAGATTTGAGACATAGTTTTTGGTTAATTCCTTTAGCCCATGAATCCAGAGATTATACAGCTTTCATGATAGATGGTGTTCTGTACAGATTTTGTGTTGTGCCTTATGGTTTAGTAATAATTAAATAGTTATAAGATGGTTTTATTTAAGTGTATAAAGGTAGAATTACATAAGAAATCAAAATAGTTAATCCTATATCAAAGATGATATTTCAATGACATATAAATTAGAAATTAGTAACTAGAACATATAATAATTTGAATTTTGAGTTTTACCAGAGAATTACTTCTATTTATATCATACAATAGCCTTATTTGTTCGTAAGAATCATCAAAAGGTTCCATTTTTCCAAAAGTCACTTCGAAAGGAACTTCGTTAAGGTGATACGTCTTGCATCACTTAGCTGCATGTGTGGATTTGTGAGATTGTGTTGAAATAGACATCAATCTAAAATTTGAGAACAATAGTTAGTTCAATATTAATAGTATTAGTATAAATTTTAACGAAAAATGTGGAAAATAGTTCAATAGAATCATAGCTTTGACAAGTGTCGAAACTCTAGGTCAAATTAACGTATAAGAATGATATTTTGAGGAAATGGCTTATGCATATTCAATTGCTGATTTATTTTGTGTAAATTGAAAGTTATTTCAATCCTTTGTATGTAGTAATTGTGTAAATATTTGAATTTTAATATGTGAGTGTAAGTGTTAAAGAAACTAAAAATGAAGTGTCGGACGTTGAAGTGAACCCTAATAGAACTTTAATAAGGGCACCTAGCAAGAAGGACATTATATCAAAATGAACTAGAAAGTTTAATCTATTCAAATCCCAGATTAGATTATACCCAAAGATTAGGATAGAATCACAATTTGGGTTCATATTTCCAAAATTTTCATCAAAATTATCATTTTGATGAAATGTCAAATTTATTGGAATTTTTTGATTGGTGAATTCAAATTTTCATAGCAAGGATTGTTATTAATAATTAATTTCCATTGGCTGTGAAGGGACGCCAAGCCAAAAGAATCCATTTTGGAGAGAGTTTTGCAGACCTTTGAACAGGCAACACCTTGTTATAAGTAGCTCCGCAAATTTTTGAGAAAAATGCGGTAAATCGTAAAAAATTAAATTAAAAGACTTTTATTCTACTAACCTGTATAAATAATCTTCATGGTGAAGAAAAAAAATTTTAAAAATGACCCTCAACTTTATAAGAAAAGTGAAAAAGTATTCTGATGCGGGTATCTACCATATTTAGAACATTGTTCCAGTGAAGGAGAAGGAGTTGGTTTCTTCTTGGATCCGAAGAGACTTCATAGCAGTTTGGTTTATCTTCATATTACATCGTGAAAGGTTGTACTGAACAGTTTATTTTTTTAATTGATCATGATCGAAAGTCAATGTTTTTCATTTTCTAGCTTTAGTATAACAAATTTTGAATATTCAAGATAATTTTGGGTTATCTTCGACTTAATTTTTTGTCAAATACTCTTATTTTTTTATAGTTAAATTCATTGCATCGTATTTCTTTATTCAGACTTTCGACTAGATAACCTAAAATAAATAATTTAGCGTTAGATAGATCAGCAAATATTTCAAGTTGATATCATATTGATCTGATCTACATTATTGTATAATTACCTTGTATTTTTGATGTTGCATAACAAAGTTTTTATTTTTCAATATATTTCCAAATTTGTGTACAATATTCGACAGTCTTTTGTTATTTATCCACCATTTCATAGCTTTATTTTTGTGTCGTTTGTTCAGTTGATATTTCAGAAATCTTTTCCTCACACCTCTACAGATGGGAGATTTCATGCAGGTATTGACATTATAACTGAGCTAGTTAAGGTAAGTGATTAATAGATGGCGCCGGGCAAAATCAATATTAAAATCAATTATTAAATCAATATTTTAAAATTAAAATAAACTAATATAAAATAAATACAAATCATTATATTTTAAAAAATATAATAAATAAAAATAAATAAAAATAATTCTATAATAAAAATATAATTAAATAAAATAAAATAAAATAATTAATAATAAAATTATAAATAAATAAATAAAATAAATTAACATATAAAAATATATATATATATATATATATATATATATATATATAGATCTTTGGTTCACTGAGTGTGTTTCAAAGATCTACATCTTATGTTTATAAATATATATATATATATATATATATATATATATATATATATAAATATATATATATATATATATATATATATATATATATATATATATATATATATATTGATACATGTATCCATGTGACTTCCAAAGTAGATTCTCGTAATACGTTGTTACTTCATATATACCGTTATGACTTCCGATTTCGGAAGTCACAACGTTTTGCCTATATTTTTACGAATTTGGCTACTAGATGGTATCAGAAGGCTTATATTAAAAATTTCGCTGGAAGTCATATCGTATCTAACATACTCATAAGATCAGATTTTAGTTCGACGGTATATCACCAGCGCTAGTGTCGCTCCCGTGCTACTATACAGGCTATGTACACAACGCGTAGCGTCTTCCGTATACCACACCGCTCGGTGTGACTTCCGTTTTTTGGCAACCCTGTGTAACGGTTTCCAGACATTTATCTGTTGTAGATTCGCGGTCCTAATCGTACTTAGTGTTTTGTGTGCCTTTTGTTTTTAAACATGAATAATAGCAGATCTGCTTTACTTTTAAAGTTAGCCTTAAATGAAGGTACAATAAGTGATTATATATCTCTATAATTATATATTTTCTGTACTTATTTTAATCTATAATATTTACTTACCTATTTACTTATATAAATTCATTTTTCTCGTGTTTTTGTTTACTTCCTTTTTTACAATGAACTTCTTATTTAATCTACACTCACCGGCACGAAAAACGGGCACCCCACAAAAATTGGTAATTTTTGATGTCTCGTATCTCCCAAACCTGTTGTCCGATTTAAGTAATTTTTTTAAATATATTATAGCCTTATTCTTTAACAAAATAGCTATGATAATATTGTTGATAGACAGGTAAATTTTCATTGTATACCGGGTGTACCAATCAAACTGGGTTTTTTTCTCAATTTTCACAACACCCTGTGGAATATTCTAGCCTTTATAAAATATTTAAATCAAAGCCTAACTATAGCTCCAGGTTTTATTAACATTCTGTTTTTTTATTCATTCGCTTACGTTGGATAATAAAAAGTTAAGGACTTTAACAACTAGCCAAGTTCTTTATCGATACAGGTGTTTCTAAATATAAGTGCGACAAACTTTAAGGGGTAATTTCTGCATGAAAAAATAATGATCGTTTGGCAAAAGAATTTTATATTTGCAAGCATTTGCGGACATAGCTTTATCAAGTAAACGATCATTATTTTTTCATGCAGAATTACCCCTTAAAGTTTGTCGCACTTATTTAGAAACACCATGTATTGATAAAGAACATGTTTAGTTGTTAAAGTCCCTAACTTTTTTATTATCCAACATAAGCGAATGAATAACAAACAGAACGTTAAGAAAACCTGGGGCTATAGTTGGGTTTTAATTTCAATATTGTATAAAGGCTAGAATATTCCACAGGGTGTTGTGAAAATTGAAAAAAAAACCAGTTTGATTGGTACGCCCAGTATACAATGATAATTTACCTGTCTAGAAACAATGTTATTACAGCGATATAGTTAAAGAATAAGGCTATAGCACAGGGGTGGGCAAAAGCCGGCCCGCGGGCCGGGTCCGGCCCTTTCGCTTACTTTGTCCGGCCCGTTGAAAAACCCCGCAAGTACCTAATCTTTTTAATCCCTTTTATGTGATTTTGTTGAAATCAACAGTAATAGTTTGCATAGTGTTCACATAAATTATTAAATATATAAATAATAGAGAGTATTATAATTACGAACAGCCTTAGCTAACTATATTTTTAAAAACTGTTTAATTGTAACTATTTACTTTAAATTTCTTTTAAAATATAGGGAAATCCCCGGAGATTCATAATTGTTTATTCGGTATTAATAATCATATTTAACTCTCAAGGTCTCAAGACAAGCACTCGGTGTTTGGGTATCTATTTCAACCATATCACTGACAGTTTATGATCTAAATACCTCAGCATTTGGTCCCAATAATATGATTCTTTATTTATTAAATCTGAATTAAGTATGGTTGTTTGGAATACCTTCTTCAGCATAAAATTCATTGTTACCGATTTTTGCCGAAGTTTTACAACTACTTCGAAAGACGCGTATAAGTTTATTTTGATTTAGCACTGGTCGTATTTCCTATTACTCCTCATATTTCTTTTGATACAGTGTGTGTTATTTTGCAAATATATAATAAATTGAAAAAGTGGAGGACATTTTGTAAGTAAAATTTGAAAACATTGTTTTTATTTTATTGTATTAAAATATTTATTTGTAAGCATTTGCAAAATGATACAATCTAAAAAAAGAAAAGTTGATTTGGAATGCAGAAATTTTAATGAAGCATGGACAGAAAAATACCTTTTTACGAACATTGGTAAGAAAGCAATTTGTTTAGTTTGCCATTAAACCATTGCTGTTTTCAAGGAATATAATTTAAAGAGGCATTTTACATCAAAACATCCAAAATATGCATCGTTTTCTTTAGAAGAACTTAAAAATGCTGCAGACAACTTAGCAAAAAACTTAAATAAACAACAAAATATTTTTAGCAAACAAAGTAACATCGAGAAATCTACCACACAAGCAAGTTATGTTATTGCACACAAAATTGCTAAGTTATGTAAACCTTTTTCTGAAGCAGAATTTGTTAAACAGTGCATGGTAGAAGTGTCGGAGATATGTTGTCCTGAAAAAAAACATATTTTTGAAAATTTAAGCCTGTCAAGGAGAACAATAGTACGACGGATCGAAAATATTTCAGGAAATTTACTCGACCAGCTAAAAACAATAATTGCTGATTTTACATATTGTTCTCTGGCGTTGGATGAGTCCTGCGATATTACTGACACAAGTCAATTATTAATATTTATTCGGGGCATTAACAAAAAATGTGAAATTCGCGAGGAACTTCTTAGTGTGCATCCAATGAAAGATACAACTACCGGTGAAAGACTTCTTTAACGCTGTTGAAGAGTGTTTAGTTAAAGTAAATTTACCTTGGAACAAAATAGTAAGCATCACTACGGATGGCTGTCCTAGTTTAACAGGGAAAAATGTGGGCTTACTAAAACGAATCAGCGACAAAGTAAAACAGTTGCAGCCAGAACAAGACATATTATTTTTACGCTGCATTATTCATCAAGAAGTGTTATGTAGAAAAGTTTTAAAATTGAATCACGTCGTTACTGTTGTGACAAAAGTTGTAAATTTTATCCGGGAACGTGCCTTAAATCATCGACAGTTTGTTGAATTTTTGAAAGAAATTGAAAGTGACTTTTACGAAATTCCTTACTACACTGAGGTGAGATGGCTTAGCATCGGTAAAGTTTTGGACAGATTTCAATATTTGCTTGATGAAATAGTATCCTTCTTGTCGATAAAAGAAAAACAACATGATTTTCCTGAATTGCAAAATGAGGCATGGCTAAACGATTTGTCGTTTTCTGTAGATATTGTAAAATATTTAAATGAACTTAATGTAAATTTACAAGGGAAAAACCAGTTCGCTTTCAATATGCACTCAAATGTCAAAGCATTTATGATAAAACTAAACTTATTTGCTGAGAACTTTAATAAAAAAATTTTAAACCACTTCGCATCATTACAAACACGACGAGAATTATTGAAAAATTCTGATTTTCTTAAATATAGTTCAGTAACACAAGACCTGCATACTGAATTCCAAAGAAGATTTCAAGATTTCAAAGCTATTGAAAAACCTTTGTCATTAATTAGTCAACCTTTCAATTTCGATGTGCAAGAAGCTCCTGTTGAAGTTCATCTAGAATTAATTGACTTACAGGCAAATAATTTATTAAAAGAAAATGTTCAATCAAACGAATTGAGTGCTTTCTACGGTGCTTTGAATACAGAACATTTTAAACATTTTTTAAACATGTTCAAAAATACCTAGTTTTATTTGGTTCGATATATATTTGTGAAAGAACTTTTTCGTTGATGGTTTCCACGAAAAATAAATATCGATCACAAATTACTGACGAAAATCTACACTCGGTATTAAGGATTGCTACAAGTGATTTGGATCCCAATTTTGAAGAAATAATATCACATGAACATTCGCGATTTCACGTTTCGCATTAACTATTATAGAAGTTATACTTATAATGAGTATTCTATTAATTTTAACGTTTAATGTTTGTCTTTTTTTTATAATTTTATTTAATATTAGGTATATTTACAAAATATGTATCAATATAAATTAATTTGTATCGTTAAAATATAAATAAATAAGAAAATAAAATCTTTCAATAACTGATTTATTTAATTACCATTAATTTATTATTATTCTTCTAACGCCGACTCCACTAATGAAGGTTGGCTAAAACACCATTGCAAATTCGTCTCTATTTTCTGCTTTTCTTAAAAGCGTCTGTGTGTTTAACCCGGTCCAGTCTCAAATGTTTTCAGTCAGAATATTTGTCGTCTGCCAGTACCCCTTTTTCCTTCGAACAACTCGTACATATCATTTCTGAGCATGTGCCGTAAATATGCTGTCTGTCTCCTTTCAATGGAGGTCAAAAGTTCTCTGTCTCTTTCCATTTCGTGCAACATCATTTTGTTCGTATATGATCGGTCCATGGTATTTTCTAAATTCTCCCAAAAAGCCACATCTCAAAAGCTTCCGGCTTTCTCATTAAGTCAGCATTAACAATCCAAGCTTCGGCACCATAAAAAAGAATAGAGTGGATATACAACATTTTATCAACTAATATCAGATTTGCAGATTGAGTCTTTGGTGACTCAGAAATGTCCTCATCTTCAAAAAGTCTACCCTCAATTGCTCTATTCTTGATCGAATTTATGATTTCGAATTTAAATCTTCCGTAATCCAGACTCCTAAGTAAGTATTTCATTTTGTCCACTTGCTCAATATCCTCATTTCTTATCTGGTTCTTTTTCTGGATCTTCTTATGATTTAATATAATGACCATTTTTTTTTCAATTACGTGACATATTTTACTGGGCACAAGTTTTTCGCATGTATTCCCAAGTAGGACAATTTATTATTACCATTTTCTAATTATTAACAGTCAAATTTCTTTGTCCAAATGCTTTAAAATAATACTTATAGTATTTATTTCTTGGGCAGGGAATAAACTACACCAAAAAAATTCGCGTGGGCACAGCGTACATATCCGGTATAGTCCTCCGGCCCGAGAGACATTTTGAAACTTTCATTTTGGCCCGCGCTTAAAAGTAATTGCCCACCCCTGATCTAAGCGGTTTTTTAAAATTTATGGGTTTTGCAATATTTTACCGTCAGCGAACGGACTAATAGTAGAGGATCCGATATAAGGCCGATCTGCATCGATCTATTTAATGGATAACGTGTGCGTGAAGTAACAATGTATTTTAAACGGGATTTACTTTTTCGCACTGTTTTTGACACACTTTCATATAATCAAATATCCTTAACTTTCGCGTTGTCATGGTGATGACATAATGAGCAATAAATTACAAAAAAAAAATTGACAGTTTTGTGGTTTGAAAGAAATTAGAATGTTTAAATAAGTTCTAAAAATTGTAGAATAGGAATGAATTCAAGTGATGAAGAGTTACAGTTTTTTTATTTGTTTATCGTAGATAAAATATTGTATGAAACTGTGCGTGAAGTACTTTTTGCGAACTTAAGCGATGTATAGCACTCGCTCCGTTGTCGCTTGTGCTCTAAACATCACGTGCATTCGTAAAAAGCATACTTCACGAACTGTTTCATAAATAACTATTTTCATATATTAAAAAAAATGTTTCGACCCGGGTAGATATTATTCCAGATTTTCAGATTTCAGCACAGTGTTAGATGGTTGGGGCATATATGGAGAGCAGGTAGCGTAACAACTATAAACTCAATTTTACAATGGAAACCCGGAGTTAGAAGGAGACGCGGAGGAACTAGAATAAATGGTTACAGGAAGTAAAGGAAAATTTATATAGGGCAGGAATTAGAGACTAGCAGAAAAAGACAGAGGATAGAAAGAACTGGAGAAGCACAGTCAATAGTATCGAGTAGCAGACTGGGACTAATCTGCTCTAAAAAGATGGATCTAGATAGCTTTTTAGCAGCTCAACCCCACCTGGTGTATTTAACCATTTAATTTTCTTATTACACATTATTATTGGTACATCAAAAATTAAAAGGACGGTGCCTGTAATAAAATCTAAAATTCAAAATTTAATCAAGAAAAATAATAAATATTAAAATTTCCTATAAGTTCAAATTTATTTATTAAAATTTTTGATATAATTTTCATAAATAAATTACTTACTAATAACACTTTTTTAATTAATTCCAAAAAATCCATTTTGCAGCAATAATAAAATATTAGTATTTGTAAAATAAATATCAATCATATCATAAATAATACAGGTTTACAAAAAAAAACTAAATTTCGGACTATTTGACGAAACCATGTTACAAGGGGGTTTTTGGGGTGGCTGATCACGAATCCGGGGTCCGCTCACCTCTTTCACGCCAGGTAAAGGTCATTTCAAGGTCAAATCAAGATAAATCGACAGTCGCTCTGAGAAAGTATATTAGGGCGTTTTTGGTGTCGCTGATGACGAATCATTAGTCCGCTGACCTCTATCACGTCTAGTTCAAGGTCAAATCAACATAAATCGACACAATCGCTCTGAAAATATAGGGGTTTTGGAGTCACTGATCATGAAAACTGCGGTCCGTTGAGCTCTACCACGTAAGGTAATGGTCATTTCAAGGCCAAATCAGGACAAGTCCACAAAACTGATTTGACCTTGAAATGACCTTTACCTGTCGCGGTTGAGCTCAACGGACCCCAGTTTTGTGATCAGCGACCCCAAAAACCCCCTAATATACTTTTTCAGAGCGATCGTGTCCATTTATCTTGATTTGACCTTGAAATGACCTTGAGCTAGACGTGATAGAGGTCAGCGGACACAAATTCGTCATCAGCGACCACAAAAACCCCCTAATATACTTTTTCAGAGCGACTGTCGGTTTATCTTGATTTGACCTTGAGATTACCATTACCTGACGTGATAGAGGTCAGCGGACCCCGGATTCGTGACCAGCGACCCCAAAAACCCCCTAGTCATATGGTTTCGTCAAATATTCCGAAATGTATTTTTTTTGTAAACCTGTTTAATCAAAAGAATATCAATCTTTTAATTTAAATAGACAACTTTAAAACATAGAACTGCATTCACAACTGTATTCACAGTAAAAGTTTCAAAAGATCACACATTACGCTTAAAGTAAGAGGTAAATCAGCAGACGAGTCGTTGTGACTTCCAAAATATGACAACACCGCTGGAAGTGACAACGCACCTTGAACTACCCTATATATGGAAGCCATAACGTATGCTGTACGCTTCGGTATATACGTATATATATACAAAATTTATTTTGGTAAATCCTTTCCCCTCAATAGGTAGACCCATTTTATAAGCCCCCCTTTTACCAAATACACAATTTTTAAAAAATAATTCCTAGTAGAAAAGGTGGAAGTCGGACAGCCTCTTCTGTATACCGGAAGTCACAACTTAACGTGCATCAATATATATATATATATATATATATATATATATATATATATATATATCTGTATATAAAAATAAATGGAGAGCTTTGCTCTCCACAGCAAGGTTGGCTCCACCAATTTATGTAAGTCGGCGCCAGTGGACAAGACATAATAGACTGGACAACTCAGAACCACATATACATTAACAACAAACACAACAGTCCTCCAACTTTTCTCACCACAAGAGGGAGAAGCTGGATCGACCTGACACTTACAAAAAACATGACAATAAATGACTGGACGGTCCAAGAGGAGGAAACCCTTAGTGACCACCAGTACATTACATTTAACATAACTAAGCACACACAAAACAGAAAAAACACAACAAGAAACAAACTAAACATTGCGCACATTAACAAAACAAAACTGAACACACTGACAACGACAAAGGTTTGGGATTTGTCAGGTAACACAAACCAAAAAGCACAAAAAATACAGCAAGACATCATAAAAATAACCAAAGAAGCAACTAGAAGAACAAGCAAAAACAGGAAACCAAACCAAGTTTGGTGGACTGACGAATTAGAAAGATTCAAAAGAGAAACCAACAAAAAAGAAGAAAGTACCAAAAAGAAACGGACCCGATCAACAAAAGAAGAGACGAAATCACATACATGGAAGGCAGAAGACGCCATAAAACAGGCAAAAAGAACTGCAATCAGGCAATACCTGACAAATCACGACCCAGACAACCCGTGGAACGTAGGATACAAAATCATAAAGAATAAAGAAAATGACAGCAATACACTCAACATTATCAAAAGAGCTGTTACGTTTTAAAAATTCAATCATCTATGTACTATTTTTATTAATAAGTTTATTCCACTCTTTCATATCGTTTTCCACATTTCTCCTATTTTCTTAAATAAATAATCGAATAGATAGCAGACTTTGAATTTGGCAAGGGTTGTCATGGATACGTTACGGGAAGTCACTTTGACAGTCGTCGAATTCTAAAATTGGGGTGTTACTTGGAACATAAGTTTTCAGGCAATTGATCTTGGATAGATCACCCTCATTGGGGATGTCGGCCAGAATTTATGTTAATTGAACTTGGCATATTGTAGTGTTGTAGGTACATTTTGTGTAGTTGTCAAGTTCACACCGTATGAAACGGGACCTATTTTCAAAGCACCATTTTAGATACGCTGTAACGATTCCTGAAGCCGTTCTGAAGGAAAAGAACATATCAGGTATGTCTTATTTCGATTTCTTAAGCGCTGCAGTAAGTGCATTGTTGATTTCCGAGCTTTTTATTTATTAGTTTCTCTGAGAGTTGTTATTTTCTTTTGCAGTAATTAGGCCTTAAACCACAGAATACATAGGGGTAATTAGTATTTATTGATGGAAATACTCTGTGGGAAGTAGAAGAGTATATATTTGTGTCTGTACCCCATTGAAAACCCTTCTGGCCAAAGGTTAGTATAAGATCTTCTAGTGTTTTCTTATTTATTGATTGATATAGAATTTGAATCGTTGCTGTGACGTCATTTTGAAGAAATCTACATTAATTTACAGTTTTCATTTTTTTTATTATTTGACATTGCTACTAAAATAGAATTATTTCTCTGACGTCATTTCAGTCAGTTTTTAGTTTTTATTTTTCTTAATATTAATTGTTGTAGTAATAGACGTCATTTTGACAGTTCAGGTTAACTTAGTAATTTTCGATTTAGTTTTATAAAATATGTTAGTGTAAATGCAAGGAGATATTCTAATATTATTTTTCTCTTTTAGGGTTCCCATTTAGTTCCGTTTAGTTCCATTTATTCCGATTTATTTCCGTTTACTTCCAATTACTTCCGATTTCTTCTTTCAGTATTAGGATTTGTTGTATTTGAAATCGTTTGTTTACGTCGTTGATATGTTACTGGTTATTCTTCTTATTGAAATTGGATACATCATTGGATACCTCACTACAGAATTAAGATAAGGATTTTGATTAATTTACTTTTTTTATGCGTTTATGTTCATTAACTTTTATTAATTTTAGTTTATTTGTGAATAGTACCTAGTGTGTTTTCGGTTTGTTATACTGTTTTTTTTACAGCGGTTGCGCCTGAGCTCATGCGACGCTTATAATTTTCGGTTAATTTTGAGGGCTAGAAGCCCTATTTGCTGTGTCGCAACTAGTTGCTAGGTAGGTTATAGTTGTGGTTGTTTAATATTATTATAATTGTTCAGTTTATTTTTTTTTGTTAATTGTTGCGTATTTACGGACTAAATTTATTTATTATTAATAGATAATTTTTACGTGAGGTATCGCTTAATTTCATTTGTTCCATACACCACATGATTGGTACTGCAACAATTTGGTAGGTTTGGAGTTGCAGTCTATTTTAGGCGTGGGCCGTGGGGCAAACTTGCCTGGCGCCCAGTTAATATCTATTTCAGGTTAAAAGAGAAATCTCAACGAACCCCCCCATCTCCACTAGAGCATAGCGGGCTACGCCTTTGTTGTCATCCGACAGCCGGTGTAGCAACGTAGCGTCCGCGCACGAGCGGCGAGGCGTTGCAGAGCAGACGGAACCTACACAGTAGACAGGGAAGACAATAAAATACCTACACAAAAAGTACTACCCACAAGATCTTACAGAAGCGGACGACACACATAGAACACTTAGAACAAAACAGTATCACCAAAACACGAACAACGACAAGGAATTCACACAGGACGAAATAAAACAAACAATACAAGACATGAAAAACAAAAAAGCTACAGCGACAGACGGCCTAAGCAAAGAAATAGTGAAACTAATACATGACATAAAACCAGAAATATTAACAAACATATACAATGAATGTCTACAAACGGGAGGGTTCCCGGAGTGTTGGAAGAGGGCTGACATGGTCTGGCTCCCCAAAAAGGACGGAGGCAAAAGACCAATCTGCCTCCTTCCCACACTGAGGAAAATCTTAGACACAATGACTGCAAAAAGACTAACACATCACCTAGAAACAAATGACAAACTAAACAAAAACCAATTCGGATTCAGACAAGGACACTCAACTATAGACGCGATAACACAAATAGTAGGAAAAATAAACTACAACAAACGACACAAACTGCACACATTAATAATCACACTAGACCTACAAAACGCCTTTAACTCGGCATGGATACCCACAATAACAAACAGTCTACATAACGCCCAAACACCACACAACATACAAACACTATGCAGACTTCCTGAAAACAGAACAATCATGACAGAACATATACAAGACAAAACAGAAAAAGGTTGCCCGCAGGGGTCGAGCCTGGGTCCCATATTATGGATCCTCCTGATGGAATCCTGGTTCGACGCCATCGAGCAAACAGAGACCACGACAGACTTCGACATAGTACAAGCTTTCGCCGATGACCAGATAATCTTACTAACTGGCAACTCACTAAACCAAATCGAAAATAAATGGCTAAGGTCACACAAACTGCAATATAACAGCAGCAAGACCGAAGCTTTGTTCGTCCCACATAGGCCAACCAGGGCTCCCCGAGTCAGAATTAACAACGAGTTAATAACACCGTCAGCACACCTAAAATACTTAGGGCTGACCATAGACACGAGCCTTCAATGGTTGGAACATGTCAAAATGAACAGGCAAAAGGCAGCCGACATTGGACACAAACTGTTCATAATAGCAGGCAAAGATTGGGGACGAAAACCGCAGACTCTTAAGGCTATCTACGAGAACGCGATTAAACCCATGCTCCTTTACGGGGCAGAGATCTGGGGAAAGAGAGCGACTGACACCAGAATCGCTAAACAATTGGCTGCTGCAGAGAGACCATTCCTGCGAGCAATCACAAGGGCATACAACAGCGCCCCAACAACGGCCCTTCACGTACTGGCCGGAACAACTCCGTTGAGCGTAGATGCCTTAGCCACATACAAAACATACACAGACTACAAAAACGAAATGGACGAACTAAAAACTAAAACAATCGACACGCCACACCCAACATCAAGAACAATAAAACTGCAACACAACACAAATATACCGGACATAAAAGCTTACGGAGACGCAAGCATCAAAACTACAGACGGAACGACAAGCAAAACAATAGGTACAAACATAGAAACACCACACAGGAATACTAGAATACATACATAGACCATAACAAAAATTTATTGCTCCATCAAAAAAAACACGATGCTCTGCTGGCTTAACGAAAAGTCAGCAGAGCAACACGACACAATGAATTATAAGTAATTCAGTTCAATTGATAAATATCGAGCTAATTACGAGCTAATTAATTGCTTTTAGCGCAAATTTATTGCTATTTTTTTGTTGAAAAACAGAAAAAGATTTTCAAACAATTGTGCTCAGGACCAAGTCGACAGCCTATCTCCTCCAAGTTCATGACGTCTTTTTGTGCCAACTGAAATAAACAGCCAATTTCGAAATAAAAGTTTCTAGCTCCATTTAGAAAAAATATACCATTCTCTGCTGGCTTAACGAAAAGTCAGCAGAGCAGCATTACACAATGAACTGTAAAAAATTAATAATTAGATGAATACTACTGTGTTCTTTCAAGTACAGCCTTCAATGTCGATTTAAAAATCGATTTTTATTACTCCAAAGATTTTTTAGTTGGTGCATTGAAAATACGTCACTATACTTACTATAGTCAATGACGATGTTTTAAAATATAATAATGTTTCAATACCTCCAAATACCTCTTACTTTAATGAAAAACGTAAGAGGATAGAATAGTTTTATTGATTTTCTTAGAGTCTTATTACCTTCACCATTTTTGTATTATATCATATTATTATAAAACTAATTGACTTGTCAGATCTAAATAAATTGTCTCGTAATTGTGCTAAATGCGAGCGAAAGTTCAGATGTCTTGTATGAGTTTGGATTGAAGAAAATTTTGTTTCATATGTCACGCATTGAAATTGCTCAGTATGGTATCCTATCACTATAATTCCTCAAGGACCTAAGTTTTAATACAGTTGGGAGACAAATTTTTTTTCTAAATTTACATCGTGAATACAAGGCAACTTTGCATAACGATTTAATTCTAATTTTTTACAGTTTTGTTTGGAAATTTAATAATATAAACTGGTAAATAGTTATTAGGAGTATATAAAAAAATAATATTATTAATCAAAAAAAGACGTAAAAAAAATTTATCGTCACTCTAACCTCAAAACTGAAATTTTGGTGTGACTTTGAGGCTATCGTGACGAAAAATATCGTTCGCGACATTTACGGATGTGCTTTTTGGTGAAACCAAGGTTGCCAGGTCTGGTGAAAATTCACCCGATTTGGTGATTTTGTAAACCATTTGGTGATATGGTGAAAACTTTTTTAAAAAGCTTAATATCTGGTGATTTTTTGACCTTATCTACATAATATTATAAATTTATTTTAAAATTTAAAAAGTACGATTATATTATTTAAGAATTGCCTCATATTCATTCATATCATACAAAAAGACTAATTTGTAATATAAAATGATCCGCCTCTGTGGTGTTCAAGCGGGGATTTCCCGAAGTTTAGCTATTCTTGTATGTGTTCATGCACTTCCAATAATAATTTATGTCTTGGTTTTATAAACAAACTAGTTCAGTTAATATCAACATATCAATTTTGAATTTGTCAGTTTTATCTTTCTTGTGTCGACTGTAGAGTTTTAAGTGATTAGGTACTGTTTTGCATATTTTTGTAGTTTTGTCACGTTTTGTGTTGGTTTGATCATCTAAAATTTCAAAGGTAGGTGTATTACTATTTTTTCAGTTTTTATTTGTATTAAAAATTTGGTAGCATGAGCAAAAATTACTAGGTATTTCAACAAAAAGATTTGTTGAAACAAAGGTGGTCAGGCCAAGTTTACGACATAAAACGTTAAGTTTTAAATAGTAAATAATCTACATTGTCGGGATTTTCAGTACCTTTCATAAAAATGAGCACCTGCATTTTACTACAAAATCGTTTTATTTTTTTCAAAAAAATTTTTCGTTTCAAAAAACTTCTTAATTTTTCTTATGTAAACAACTTATTGCTATTTATAAGTAATAAACATTGTAATAATTTTTATTCTAATTCTAATTGTTTCATTAGGTTTTTTCCAACCCTTCACATTACCCGTTCTCGAATGGTTACGCGCATGCGCAATACCGTATATGTCTGCGCAGTAACACATTTTTCGTTACTGCGCATACTCGTAAGAATCTGGTGATGTGTTGCTCAGTTTTTATTATTTTAGGATACGTGACTTCATTTTTGAATTCAACAGTGCAAAATCCATGGGAAAACCACGTATTTCCATCACGCACTCAAAAATGAGGTTTTTTGTGATCATCTCAAAAACTGATCGAGGAAGGTGCTGTTTTGACTGCCGATTCGGAATCAGCGGCTCAAAATCCATAGGGAGACATGTGTCTATTAAAAAGTAGCGCTACTTTTTTTGTGGGGCTGTGTTAACAACAACTGCAATGGGTACCTATTGTATCATATATTTATGCTATAATTCATTTGTCTTACGTTAATACATTTATACTAATTCTGCAGGAATGACATGATTCGAGCCAAAAAACTCGGAAGTAAGGAGATGAAATATGGAGAATAATAATTTAAACGAACTATACGATTTTTTATTTATAGTAGCCTTATTTTGTGTAGTTTCAGCTCTGAACCTGTCAAGTAGTTCTACTCCTCACATATTTAAACGTCTTAAATTATGCAATAGGAACTTATTACAATCAGTTCTTCGTGTACCTATATATACATTGAGATCTAACAAACAATAAATTTAGAAGTACTGCAATAAGAACTCGTTTTATCAAGTACTTTTGATAGACTATCATTTAAGAAAATTCTGTAACCTTTTTTCTGTTAAAAAAACTTGTTAAAAAATTTATTTAAGGTGGTCAAACGATGTTATGAGATTGTCAATCGTTGGAAAAGCAAAATCAACAATTTTTCCTAGTTTAACCCTATTAATTCAAAGCGGGTGCTAGTGTGAAGATTGCCCCCGAAAAGTTTTTCTGGCTGTTACTTTTTTTTTGAAAAGTGGGAAAATAGAAATGTATGGTTTTATGTTATGGTCAAACGATGATTAAGCGCTAGTATGTTTTTTTTAAGGTGGTCAAACGATGAACTGAGATAGTCAAACGATGAATTGAGATGGTCAATTGTTGAAAATGTGTTATTTTGCATATTTACTCGTTAATTCTCATTTTTTCGACAGCGGGGGCTAGTGTGAAGTTGCCCCCCGAAAAGTTTTTTCGCTATAACTTTTTTTTGAAAAGTGGGCAAACAAAAATTTTTAGTGGTCTATAATGGTCAATCGATTGCGCATTACAAAGTTTAATTTTTTTAATGTTGTTTTAATTAATGTTTTTTTAATTGTTTTAATGTTTAATTCACAACGATATTTATGTTCTTAAAATTTCAGGGAAAAAAATGACATGAAAAGAATCTATATTAAATTTAAGGATACACGTGTCTCGTAGTTTTTCTAGATTAGCTCAATAAACTTATTCATTAACACCTTGAGGTGTACGAAGGACAGAGCTACCCAAGTCATATGCTAGAAAGAGAAAACAAATAAAATATATTGTTGAATCAGTCATTAACTCGAGCTAATCTAGCAAAACTAGGAGACAGGTGTATCCTTGAATTTAAAATAGATTTTTTTTATTACTTTCTTCCCAGCTCAAAATTTTTTTGAAATTTTGTAGCACAGGAATTCCAAAAATTTTCCAACGAGCTATGTTTACTGAATGAAAAATAAACAAAATCGCATCTAGTCGCATTACGCATGCGACTTTTTTACATTGCATTACACGTGCAATTTTGTTTAAATAAGTGTTTTTTATAAATGTCAATGATTTTTTTCCTTACACAGGTTTCTTACAACGTGAAATGTTTTCAGGTACGGGTAAATTATACCACAATGCCACGAAAACCTTCGGTGACCATTGAAGAAAGGCTCAGGATTTTGGAACAATTTTTCGAACACTTCAAAAGTGTCGACAAAAATGATTGGCCTGCATTCACCTCTGATATCTACAAGCAAATGAGCGACGCAGTGGACAAAAAATGGTCCGCACAAAACTGGTACACAAACATAAGAGAAGACCGGCAAGGAATCTGGACAACAACAAGGAAAAAATTTGGATTGGCTGAAGAAGTCTTACAAAATATATCACTCGACGTACCTTCAAACGATGATTTGAAAAGTTTTAATTCATCCAGTTGCTCATTTATCAACGACGACGCCAGTCAAGAGTGCAGCGATTTTCTGCTGATCCTGACTAATGAAGACTGGAACAAAATCAAACCTGAACACTCGGAGGGCAAACGAACCGACCATACTTTAAGACCTGGAGTGTGGACTAATGTTATATCGACAGCTTTTTGGAAGCAGCATAGACTTCCTTGTGCATTCACCTTTAAACGCTCGGAAGTTTGTTGGTCTACAGACAGGACGCACTTTCTGAAGATACAAGGGACATGTGTCAGTACAGCTTGTGGCAATACTTTTTTTGGTTTTGCCGATGACGAACCGGTCGAAAATGGTCCCCTTTATATCAGTGTCAAGACACGTTCTACCATCTTTGACCAACACGAAGAGGTATCACTCACGTCCTTTGAATGGCAGCTTCCGTAAGAAAATAGGGCGACAAGCGACTGCAGAAGGATGCATGAACTTAAGAAGAAAGCAGGCACGTGAGAATTTAGGTCCAGGAGACACAAAGCCACACTTTATTCCATCCCTCGACGTTCTGCGGCATGCTAAAATGGAACATGTCAATCATGAATTAGGAATCAAGGCGACACAATCTGATGCAAGATGTCTTATCTACAAAACTGAGCAAATTTCATGGGAAAATCGATACTTGGGAGCAATCAAAGAAGTCTCTTCTTCTCCATTCAAATGCATTTATTGGACGACCATGCAGCTAGAAGTGTACAAAAAGTACTGCAAAATCATGAGAAATTCTTCACAAATATCCATTGATTCTTCAGGATCATTCGTTCAAAAATTACAAAGACCGCATGACTTGAAATCGAGTCACATTTTTCTTTACTGTGTAGTCATTAATTTCAGTGGAAAAACATTACCAGTCACACAATTCCTTTCCGAGTCACAAACAGCCGAGACTATTTCATATTGGCTACAGCTGTGGGTACGAAACACGGCTCCGAAACCTAAAATCGTCGTCTGCGATTATTCACGCGCTCTGCTGCTGGCTTGTTGTAGGGCATTCAACGACATAAATTTGAAGCGGTACATCGAAGAAAGTTTTTGGCGTGCAACTGGAATCATGACAGGAATGATAGGACATCCAGACACTTTTTTGCGCATAGATGTTGCCCACCTGGTGCACCTAGTTTGTCGCTGGAGCTGCTTTAAAGGCATTCAATATAAGGAAATTCGAGATTTTTTTGTTAGGTGCGTTACACTAATGGTGGATTGCCAGACATTGAACCAGTTTAAGTTGATTTTTTCGTTGACTTTCTTCGTAGCGTTACGGTCACGTACAGATGCCACCATGATGACCGAATCAGGTACTATAACATTGACTGAAGCAAGGAAAACACTCGAAAAAATGATCTCTCGAAGACCAGGTGGAGAGTGGGATGTCGACGGGTACTTTGATAAGGTCAACGAATCAACCGATGAAAAAATTACACGAGTAGACAAGTACGACGACGAAGTAAATGAAGAAACGACTCCTGGTAATACCTGCAAAATTGGATTCTTTATTGAAGAAATTGTCGAGAACGCTGGAATGGACCAAGGTAGCTCGACCTCAGGGGACTTCAACGTTTTCAAACTCCCAAATTTCATTCACAAACACCTCAAAACACTTGCTAAAGAATTTCCGTTATGGACTGGTATATCATTAGATTTCAAAACAGGTCACGCAACATCGGCATATATTGAACAAGTTTTCGACGATCTCAAGACCAGGGTATTTTTTGCTAACTTTCCAAAATCAGTAAATATCCCAAAATTCATAAGAATTCATTTGAATGACTTGTTAGGTAACGCTTCACTAATGAATTCTGAGATTCTGAATTTTTTGACGGCTGGAAAACCTGTATTGTCACCACCGAGGAAAAAAAGGTCACCAAATGCATCAGATGTAGACGGAACAGAGTGGAAGAACGGATCTCAGAATTCTCCTCTGGAAACTATCATTAGTAGTCACAACACTTTCTCAATCAAAGAAGACATTTCAACTGATGACCCAACTGAATTGGACTTTTATAAAACAGACCATCTAGCAACTGAAAATTGAAGAAATAAGGCTGAAGATTTCCAGCTGCATGAAACAAGCAGCACATTCGACGGTGATCATTCTTATGCTTCAACAACAAAAAAAGAAAAAATTTCCGAAGAGCCACCAGTGTCGAGTTCAAAATTTTTCGCAAGTTTTCCTGAAGTTTCAAATATTAATGAAAAATATATTCAGCATAAGAACTCGGATGTTCCAAAGCCCAAGAGTTGTAAGGAACCTTTTAACTTCTTGCGGAACGGTTCTTTGTTGGGTCCTGCAATTGTTAACAAAAATTCCATCATTGTCCAGTCTACTTGTGGCTTCGATTCCATTGCCCAAATCCTTCGCGTCGCAGTCCTTGAAATCCCCACTTTTGCAGCATTTGTTGAAGAACATAGAGAGAAAAATAGAATGTTGAAATTCGTTCATGACTTCTCGACCCCTACTGCAAATAAAATACATATTTATCAACAAAGGGCGGAGATTCTTATGAAACATTGTACTCTACAAACGAAAATGCAAATAAACGGCCAGGTAATAGGAACTCTGGATGCGACAGATTTTTTAGCCAACATTTGGACGAAACTGTTTCCAACGTTCCCTAGTGAACAAAGAATTTCAAAATGCCAATTGGTCAGTGGAGTTATGTGCATCACTCGAGTATCACTTGCGTCAACTTCAACATTTTGACAGCGGAAGATAATGGAATTAAACATCTGCGGCAAGCGATGGACATCAAAAAGGCCTGCGTTCCATGTCAAACATGCTCTGGCAAATGTGAGGTGGAGAGGAAGTTGGGGAAACTCGTCTTTATCGAGCTGGATGTCCGGAAGCCTTCGAAGACTACTGGAATGGTGTACGCTATCAACGATTTTTAATATACGTGTAAAATATGCTATTTTAGTTAAGTTTTCAGCATTTAAGCAGTAGTCTCGATAGATTTTTTTAAAACTGATTGCTACCGATTGATTTGTCACTTGTTTTCAACGTTCTAACGGTCTTAAAATAAGATAGAATGCCCATTATGGTCATTCTATCCTTCTTTGATCGCTCGATATTGGCTATTAATGCTGGCTCTTGTTTGGATTGCTTGAATTGTCCGACAGTATGTTGATGCAGGATACAAAAATAGGGTATGTTTTAAAGGTGAACGAACTTGCATTCAGTTTTGCAGTTTTTTCCTGTTGGCTGCATTTGACGCAGCTGTTATTTGATTAGACGAAAAATAAACATGACTTCGACTGGGTAAGAAAAAGCTGCGCAAGAACATACCCTGCTTTTTATATCCTGTGTCGATGAGTAGGATCAAATAAATACGTGCTACTGTATACAAAATTATTTGAACATCTATTTATTCCAGGCTTGCTGGTATCGTTGGATATGAACCCGGGCACTTCATTGGATATTGCAAGAGGCAAAATTTTTGGCAGAAGTGCAACGACCTAGCTCCGAAAGCAACGGCTTGTACAAAAAATGAGAGGTGTGTTCCACATGGTGCAATTTACATTCGAAGTACAGACTGATCATATATTTCAAAAACTGAAAACTTGAAAATTATTATTGATAGTTTTTATTTGAACAATTTTTTGACGTGCCATCGAAAGATCTTGTAAATTTGAGACAGCAAGCTCGTGTTTAAAATAGCATACTACAGAATTTTATCAAATTAACAGTTATGAATTCTGTGGAGTATTTGAAGAGTGAAAAATGATCGTTCCTAATAGCACGTAGGAAATACTGCACTTTTTACAAATATAAGCAGGGACGGTGAAACGCTATTTCTTGGGGTGGGTAATAATTGTGACTCAAGTACTAAAGAGGAAAGGGGGGGGGGGGGGCGTAAGAGTAAAAATATTTTGTTATGATAATTCTGTCCAACTTATTGATTATTACAAAAATTTTGATAAGTTGATAAAATTTTGAGATTTTGTTAACCTTCAGAATTTTTGTATTATATTTAAAACCGTGTAAGTTATATAAAAAATTAAATATTATGACAGTTGCCAGCGATTTTTGTAATTCGGAAGCATTTTTGAAACATTAAAGAATTTCGATCCATTTTGTGGATTGTAAACAATTTTAAGGGCTCCATAAAATTATGAGAACTGTAAAAAATGTGAAAATTGGAATATTCTGTTGATTACACAAACTGTGGACTTCTTAGAAATTTCGGGGATTTTCATAATTGAATCAAAAGTATATTATTCATATAAAGATTATCAAGACTTAAAAAAATTACTAAAAATTTCTAGAATTTTACAAAAAATAGACGAATACTAATTATATTTGTAAAAAGTTTTTTCAGTTTTGTAGAATTTGAAACAGTTTGCAATATTTAAAAATTTTGTTGATGTTGCAAAAATGCAAAACAAAATGCATAACATCTATCATATCCAGATTATGAGTATTTTCAACAATTACTAAAAATTTCTAGAACCTTGGTCGAATTTCGTTGATTGTAAAAAGATTTTTCGAATTTTTAGAATAAGAAAACCTTTTCAAAAAATAAAAAACTTTTTATTATTTTTAAATAATCAAACATTCATTTTACAAATATTGCCAGTGGTTTTAAAAATTATAGAAAAATCATATGATTTCAGAAAAAATTGAAAAAATTCGTTACTAGTGACAAATTTTGGACCTTCTCGAAAATTACAAAGACTGTTGAATTAAAAAAATGTAGAGAATGGTGTGGAAATGAATAAAATGTATGCATCACATTATTATTATTAATGGTTTCAAAAATTACTTTAAATTTCTATAATTCTGCGAAAACTAGATTAATTTTGTAAATTGTAAAAAGTTTTCTCGTTTCTGTGTAATCTGACAAAATTTTTAACGTTCGAAAAGTTTTCAGAATATATTTAAAAAATGAATTTTTTATGATCATTATATAAAGATTCTAAATAATTTTTATAATTATTACGAATTTCTACAATTTCAATAAAAATTGACGAACTTTCTTAATTAAAGAGCATTCTCGATTCTGTAAGATTCAAAAAAATTGTGAAAATGTTAAAATATTGAAAAAAATATACAGTCATCATGCAAACATTGCCAAAAATTTTAAAAATTAAAGAAGTTATGTGATTTTCAAAAAAAAATAACTAAATTCATCTCTTGTAATAAATTTTATGAATTCTTTAAAATTTCAGAGACGATGTCCTATTCGAAAATCCTTGCAAAACGCAAAGAATCAATAAAATATATATGTATCATGAAATGATTCAATAGCTTTAGAAATCACAACAAATGTCTCGAATTAGAGGAAAAATATACGTGTTAAGACAATTGTTGAAAGTCATGACAATACTGTAAATGACGAGAACTGCCATATTCAAAAAATATCAAGATTTCTGGAATATGAATAATTATACCTCCATTGCATAAAAACTATTTCGGAAAATTTCAAATTATTGCTGGATATAAAAAAAAAATGGATTTATTTTGTAAATTTGAAAAAGTCTTAAGAATTCTATAAATTTGCAACTGTAGTAGGTTGAAAAAAAGTTAAAAATGTTTTGAATGTGAATAAGTATATTTGATTTACACGATGATTTTCAACGAATTTGAAAATCGCAAAAAATTTACATAATTCCAATAAAAATATACATTTTTTTCTTCTATACATATTTTCAACAAGTCTTTATATTATTAATACGTAAATCCATGCTTTTTCACATCGCATAGATATTTTACCGACCCAGAATTTCCCGAATTAGTGGAGCTAGCCACTACTTTCGCCGTCCCTGAATATAAGTATTTCGAAATGTTGAATGTACATATATATCAAGGACAAACATTTTGAATATTCACATTTAGATTTCAAATGTGAACAATTTTAAACTCAAGACCGAAAAATGTTGTACCTGTAAGACTGCAAACTCGTTATTTTTGATAGCATATTACGAGAGCGTATCAATTAGTAAGTAATGAGTTATGTGCAATCTTCGAAGACTGACAAATGTTCGTTCCAAATAACACGTAGGAAATACTGCAGTTTTCATGAATCTAAGTATTTTGAAGTGTTAACTGAACATTTCGAGTACAAAAATTTTGAATATTCATATTAACATTGAATAAGTTGACAATTTTTTAATTAAGAATACTCGTTCCTATTAGCACGTAAGTTATAGCAGTTTTCATGAATATAAGTATTTCGAAGTGTTGAATGTACATTTAGATTTTAAATGTGAACAATTTTAAACTCAAGACCGAAACATTTTGTACCTGTAAGACTGCAAACTCGTTATTTTTGATAGCATATTACGAGAGCGTATCAATTAGTAAGTAATGAGTTATGTGCAATCTTCGAAGACTGACAAATGTTCGTTCCAAATAGCACGTAGGAAATACTGCAGTTTTTATGAATCTAAGTATTTTGAAGTGTTAACTGAACATTTCGAGTACAAAAATTTTGAATATTCATATTAACATTGAAGAAGTTGACAATTTTTTAATTAAGAATACTCGTTTCTATTAGCACGTAAGTTATAGCAGTTTTCATTAATATAAGTATTTCGAGTGTGTATAGAGAGTATAAGTATGTGTTGAATGTACATTTAGATTTTAAATGTGAACAATTTTAAACTCAAGACCAAAACATTTTGTACCTGTAATACTGCAAACTCGTTATTTTTGATAGTATATTACGAAAATATATCAAATGAAAATCTCATTACTGCGTTTTAATTGTTTTTGCCCAAGCCTTATGAAAATCGATGAAAATTGACACAGAAAAACTTTTATTTATGTATGGTTTCCTATATCTTCACCTTATGAAAAATACAGATACCTTATAAAACTAATA
The DNA here is from genome assembly GCF_917563875.1 of Diabrotica virgifera virgifera. Taxonomy (NCBI): domain Eukaryota; kingdom Metazoa; phylum Arthropoda; class Insecta; order Coleoptera; family Chrysomelidae; genus Diabrotica; species Diabrotica virgifera. The sequence continues at coordinate 89,473,637 of NC_065451.1, read as the reverse complement.
AAGAAATAAAACTTAGTTTTCTTGTCATTGAACTGAATGTGATGAAAATTGATAGACAATCTGAACAATCTTATGGAAAATGATGAAAATTGATCAAAAACTCATCAGTTTTTTGCAACAGGTAAGTTCTTTATAATAATTGATCACATTTTATAAAATTCTTTTCAAAAATTTGCTTAGCTTTATAAAGATTCACATTTTTTTATTATTAGATAAATTAAATAAGGTATGTAAGTATCCTGTAATAAACATTAAACTGCACTAAACAATACCATGCAATAGTATTGCTTACATAACGTTAGCTGTCACTTGCCCGCATTTCAGGCGCATGCGTACATTTTGCTATAATCTTGCGATTTCACACGTTACCCGCCATAATAACCGGCGCATGCGCACAAGCACGCGTTAATTCAAATAGGCGCAATAATAGCAATTAGCTTTTTTGCTAATTGTACGTTAAATATTGAAGACAAAATTATACCATTGATAGATTTGTGATCACCATACGATTTCGCATCGATCTATAATAAAGTTTTTTTTTAATCATTTATACAACGTTGTGTCGGCTGGCATCATGACAGTTTTTAATTATTTTTTTCCTAATTAACTAACGATCACCAAATGTTGAAAATAGAATGCCAACCATCCCCAAATGAAAACCTAATGATTTAATTAATTTTGAGCGTAATATCTCACTTTTGTCGGCTAACATCACACGGGTCTACAGGTCGTATGCCGAAAGGTAGGTAGACCAGGGCCTCGATTGGTTTGTGCGCTCTTCGGAATGGGCGGAACAATCGAAGGCACAAAATGATTCTCCTTCATGTCTGAAAGAGCGGTACATGCTTTTACTATAAGACAAATAAAATTAACTATACCCAAAGGTGTAGTTGTGTAAGTTATTGTGTTTTCATCAAGTTTGCTTTGCTGAAATTGTAGATTACATAAGTTAGGTGTCCTCGTTTAGGGACAATGGGCGGATGTCGCTTATATAAAATACATGTGATTTTTTTTCCAATACCTAGCTTTATTTCAGTTTGTTACGAAAACAGAACATTTACCACCAATATCTCTGAAAAATTTTTGTGGAAGAAAGTATGGACATTTAGATGCTGCTTTACAAGATGTTGCTACAGCAAATATTGAACATGAAGTAGACATTGTTATTATACCACCTGATGCTGACCCACAGACCGACGAAGAGGACTAGGACGAAAATGATTTAGGTGTCGAAAATATATTTCCTAGAGACGAAGTCGGTGAAATCGAGTTGCAGCATATAAATAGCAGCGATGAAGAAATAAGTAAGGACGAAGACAGCTTGCCACTGTCTGAAAGATTGAACTTGAAATCACAACAGGCCAAAAGAATAAAGATAAATCAAAAATGGAATACATATTTTGTTGATACGAGTATGCCAGCAACTTCCGGTTGGGCTGACCGTTGTGAAATTTAAAAAAATGAATTGGAAAACTGTAGTCCAGTTGAAGTATTTGAAAAGTTGTTTGATGAAGAAATTTTTGCATCAGACAAATTTGTATTCTTCATAAAAAAATAAGACAAACATGTAACAAAAATAAGAAAACTTCTGTTGGAGTGAAAGTAAAAAAGATATACTCCAACAGAAGTATTCTTCTCTATACTAGCCATGTATACATATACTCTCTATACATGTACATATATTCTCTACTGCCACGTTGGGCGCCAATATAACAAAAATAAGAAAACTTCTGTTGGAGTGAAAGTAAAGAGAGTAATAAAACTCCAACAGAAGTAAGGAAAAGATAACTAGTTAACTAAATAGTTGTGGCTATTATGAAAATACTACTTTTTAGTAGTATTAGTGGAAAGGGGGATTAAAAGGGATAGAAGTAGAAGTATGGAGAGACAGAGGCAAACTGAATAGAGTTGGCTAGTAAGAGATGCAAGAGAACAACTTGACACTAAAGGATGGATACGGCTCGTTTGCATGCCTGTCAAAGAACAGTAGCTCTATGTAGATAGTAATGATGACTAAAAGGTGAAATAATAAAATAAGAATAATGTACTGAACATACGTGAAGAGGAATAATTTCTAAAGACGAACGAAATAAATAAAACTAACAAATCATGGGCGCCATGAAAATGATCTTCGATCATTCTCCCAGGTATCTTACACTGCTGTCAAATATTAAATGTATTAAATATATGAGTAAATGTAAATATAAAGGAATAATAAGAAATAACTGATATACAAAATAAATAAATATTTATTAAAAATAACTACTAGATTTTTGACAATCTCTTGAGTTACACCAAGTGCATATACTGTGACTCTAACATGACAAAAGTTATACAAAAGTTAAGTTAAACATGATATATCATATAACAACAGTCCTGTTATATGTATGTACAACAGATATACCTCTTACTTATATATAGGGTACAACTCACATGAGTCTTCTACCAAATGGTTATAGTACGCCTGCTACGTACAACTAAATGAAACCGACAAAGATGAAAATAATACAAATAAATAGGCCCAAAGCCTCACTAAGAGAAAATACAATAATGAATAAGCAAAGTTAAATATACAAATGAATAAAAGTTATAGAAATGAAGTTAAGACAAATACCGAAACGATGACCTAAATTACCCGAGCAAATGCAATAAAATAAAGTAACGACGAATTAACCGTACAAATGAAACAAAGCGAATAAATATGAAAATATTCGGGAAACAAGCAAGTAATATTACAAAAATAACTATCAAACCAATAATAAAGTATAAAAACCTAATTTTCTAGGCTTATTACATTGTGCACAATGTAACGTACCATAGATAACTTACAATAGTTTAGGAACCAAATACAATAATATACAAATATGTCATACAAAAACAAAGGTACTAAATCTGAAAAGAAACATAGTGCATTAAACCAAATGTCTGAAACGTAAAAACCAATAGTTACTTAAAGCACACTAATTGTTCCCAAACAAACCCAAACGACTCCTAAAGAGGTTGCGGCTGCATCCTCAGAAATGAGCATCAGGATGATGCGCCTCCATGCTCTCCGTAGGCCCAGGTGGCAGGACAAAAAGGAGCTGGAATGCCCCCCAAAAAGCTTGTTCCCAAAACCCCAATAGTGACTTGGCTGTGGTCGTGGCTGGAATCGACGCCTTCCAGGTGGTTGAAGGATTTACATGGTAGGTTCTAATATTTCTCCCAAATAATTCTCAATGGGTTGGAATGGAATTCACATTTTTTTTAAACTAGGTATTAACGTATACTTGACCTAAATTTAGTCCCATGCCACTCTGAACAATTCCCAACTAAAAGTGAAAGCTCAGCTGAGTTTCTTTGTGTCTGTCACAAGGACGACTCAGAACACGAAATACTACTGCTCGACAGGTGGCGTACATAGTACGTTCCATCACCGAAGTGTGACGTCACGTAAGAAGTCCTTTACGAGAAATTAAAGAATTTAATTGCGCCATCACGAGAAATTAATTTAAAAAAAAATAATTAAAGCGCTAAAAATGATATTATAACGGGTGGACCGTTACAACTTCTTTGTTTCAAAAGCTGATCTCAAACTTTTTGTGGCAATTTTACTCCTGACAGGCTATCATAAACTACCAAGCGAACGTAATTATTGGAGTCTTGATAAAGATCTTGGAGTGCCTGTAGTCGCAAATACTATGTCAAGAAACCGATTCCAGGAAATAAAAAGGTAGATAACGATAATCTGAATACCCACGACCAAATGGCTAAATTGTGGCCACTAACGTCACTAAAAAGATTTCAACAGTGGAGCGTTTTACATGAAAACCTGTCAATCGACGAAGCCATGGTGAAGTTTTATGGTTGACATTCCATTGTCGACAAACAATTGTCAGTTGGCCATTGAACTTTAATATGTGAAGTTTTAATCCTCAAAAATTCTGTTAACACGTTGATCGCCATAATGATAATATTTTTTGCCTTTTCCCAGGCCAATTTATTTTTTTTTTTTTTTTTTTTTCGTTTAAAACGCATAAAAATGCAGTACAAAAACAACGCATTTCTTAAATATAGCAAAACTTCTTTCTAAACATGATTTTGAATTGCGAGGCACGGCTGCATCGCGCGGCCTAAGAAATAAAATTGTTAAGCTGAGGCCATGCGATGCGCACGTGCCTTGCAAGAATAAACCTGCGTATTGTAGCGGTATGGGTCTAACCAGTGTATTATTTAGTTCGCATCAACTTGTTATCGTAGTAACAGTATCGCAGTAAAATTGAGAAAAATGGGTGATTATGAAAAAAATCAAAGTAAACTACAAAAACTAATGGATATGTTGTCAGATGAAGAGGTGTTTGAGTATTCATCGGAAAGTTCTATCGCAAGTAGTCATTATTCAGATTCATCTAATTATTCTTCATCACCTGTTCAAAAAAAAGAAGAAAAAAAGGTACTCAACGTTTCTAATAACTCTAATAGCATAGATCAACCCAGTACATCATTTGCAGTACAAATCGAAAGCGTTGAACAAGAAAAGCATGCTGACAACATGGAAACTAATCCTGTTAGCAGTCCTACGAATCTAATAGATGAAACGATTGAAAGTGTTATCAGAAACTTTGAGTGGGATAGTGATACAGCTGATGAAATACCTAGTGCTTCTACAGTGTTGAACTGGAATGAGGTAACCGGGGATAATTTGAAACATTTCACTGTTTTCGAGAAAGGGTTGAATATAAATGAAAATATCTCAGGTATGCATGATAACCAGCCTATTGATTTTTTGTTAGTTTGTGGATGACAATATCATGAATTTGATGGTACAAGAAACCAATAAATACGCTTCGCAAAAAGCAGAAAGAACCAATTTACTTCAAGCTCGGATTCGACAATGGAAGGATACTACTATTGACGAATTGAAAATATTTTTGGGTATACAGATTTGGATGGGTTTAGTTCAGATGCCTAGTGTGACATCCTATTGGAGTAAGAATATCTTATATTCAAACGAAATAAAATCGTTAATGTCCAGAAACCGATTTGAGCTCCTCTTGAGCCACTGGCATTTTTCTGATAATGAAAGTACAGATACTTCAAACAGACTTTACAAAATCAAACCCCTTCTAAATCATATCAGTCAAAAATTTCAAAACGCAGTAACCCCTTCACGTAATGTTTGCGTAGACGAAACCCTCGTGCCTTTTCGAGGACGTCTTAGTTTTCTACAATATATAAAAAACAAAAGACACAAGTTTGGGGTAAAAGTTTTCAAACTTTGTCTTGAACAAGGTTACACGTATGATTTCAAAATATATTGTGGGACAGAAAAAAATACTACTTCTGACAGCGTACCAACATCGATTGTTATGGGGCTTTGCAAAAATTTATTGGATAGTGGTCGAACCATATTTGTGGATAACTATTATACCAGTATCGAACTTGCTCACAAATTGCTGGACAGACAAACTCATCTGGTCGGCACCTTAAGAAAAAATCGGAAGGGAATCCCAAAAGATATAGTACAAAAAAAATTTAAAAAAGGCGAAGTTGTTGCCAAGGAAAGTGATTCTGGAGTGGTGATACTGAAGTGGTGTGATAAACGTGAAGTTTTGATGCTGACAACAAAACACAAAAATAAGATGGTTACTGTAAGTCCAAAAATGGAACTGAAAAGGAAAAACCAACAGCTATTAGAGACTATAACCAAAACAAAAGTTTCATGGATCTCTCTGATCAACTAAAAGCCTACTCTTCTTGCCTCAGACGTAGCCTCAAGTGGTATCGCAAATTGGCAATAGAAATTCTTCTAGGTTCAACTATCGTAAACGCGTTTATACTATATAAACAGGTTACTGGTAAAAATATCACAATTACCCAATTTAGAGAAGATATTGCCAAACACTTGCTAAATATAACCCCAAGAGAAAATCCTCCATTGGTAGAGAGCCATCACATTCAGGAAGTGAACACTACTAGTAGACGTAGATGCTCAAATTGCTACAAGAACATGTCCGAACAACACGGTAGAAAACACGCCACGTCTAAGGCCACTATGTCGCGTTATAAATGTATACAGTGTGATAAATTTTATTGTACATATACCTTGCTTTACTTCTGTTCATATGTGCAAATTACGAGTATAAAGACTGCAAAATACTGATTTCTTACGTTTTATTTTTTATTTTATTGTTGGAATACAAATTTTGTGTTTATAAATCTAAGCGAATATATTTTATTTTATATATTTTCAAATTTATTCTGTTTTTTTTTTTCAAACAAAATAATATTTTGTCGTCTAAATTCATTGATTTTTTAATTACCTAACAAACTACATTACAGCAGTAAAAAGAATGAAATACATAAAACAAAAATATTGTGGTATGATATTGTGACATTCAACCCTTAATCAAATCGTATATATTCGGGTCCAGGGCCGGGCCAACTAACTTAATTTGTTCATTGGGCCATCTACTCTTATTTCTCATAGCATTTCTACTCAAACGTGAAGCAATTCTGTGCAGCGCGGCTTGGAGTAAAACATTACATGCGAGACATGTGTGCGGCGCGGCCTGTTGTGAATACATTCGTGCGAGGCACACTTGCCACACATGGCGATCAACGTGTTAAGTTAACATTTAAAGGGTTTTTACCCAAAACATTTTGGTGGCTCAGGCATGCTATTTTTGGTTATTTAGTAACCCTGATGATGGATTTCTTAATCCGAAAAGGTTCTGTTTTAATGTAATCCTTCTTTAGGGTATTTTAGATATACCTTTCACAATAAATCTAGTATTTTTGTGATTTATGGTATAAAGCCAGCTACATGAAGTTTATTTTCCTCGCGCAGATTGTGAATATATTATCTATGACTGTCAAATAAGCTCATAGAACATGACACTAGTGTAATGTACATAGTTGAAAATCAGACAAAGATAAACGAACTGATATCAGGTTATAATTGCCTGACACTCGATCAACAAATGGATCTTATCACAAATTGGATGACCACCGTTCCTAATAATTCAAAGAGTATTTGGAAACCTGTAGCAAAATGGCTTATGGGTTAACAACGGTTCCCTAGTAGAGTACAATATGTTGGCAAAGTTACAGGTAACAATATAGCTATAATACCTCGCACCATTGCATATTTTTAAACTTTTCTTTTAATTACAGAAGTAAAAACAAGACGAAGAGTTCAGTGTCGTATTTGAGGAAAAGCAACAAAATAGACAATGCTTTTGTCTTTCCTGGCGTTAATGTCGCTCTTATAAGAAAGCCAGATGTGGTATTTTTGCTTCCAGATCCATTTCAGCCGCCACTAAGCGACAATACAACATTTTTAAATTTGGTATAAAATTTTCGGGACTCGATGTTTGTTAAGAAAACTGAAATACCCATGTCTCACTGTGCTTCGCACGAGCTACACAGAATTTTCATGAAAAAAATAACGGCTTGTTCACAATTTGTTAGGTTTTTTTTCAGTTAATCTAGTGTTGTTGGCAAATAGCCATCTAAACCGTAGTTAAGTATGTTTGACTCACTGTGGACCACCCTCCTGTATACAAAGACAATGATGTCAGAGTTCCATACCAAACCTTTCTGCATCTTACTACTCAGTTCAAAAGCTGGTGATTATAAATAATGTACAGCGAGGTTCTCAGAGTTCCATAGCAAACCCTGCAGTTCTCTACTCAGTTCAAAAACTGGTTTGAGTTTTCTATGGACTGTCCAAGTCGCTCTCCACATTTTTTCTATAATATGTATATACATATACGTACATATATCGATTAGGATTAAAGTTTAATTTTACTTTAATATCCCAATGATACATTAGAAAAATGATCCAAACCTCAGAAATGTAATATAAGGTTAAATAAATAATTTGTAGAACAGCATACAGTTCATAACTTTGTCTAGAGATATGTTTAAAGATATTTTTGTTTAAAAAATGTCTGCTTCTCGTTTTATAACAAACCATAAATTGACTTTTCAAATTTGAAGCCAATATTATCATAATGATTGTTATAAATAAATCTACAGACTTTTTTGAATGGCATTGACTAGGTGTCAATCAGCCAGTGACAATGAGGTCCTCAGAGTTCCATAGCAAACCCTGCAGTTCTCTACTCAGTTAAAAAACTGGTTTGAGTTTACTATGGACTGTCCAAGTCCAGTTAACAAAATGTATAGTTAAGAAGAACAAACGTAGGCAGCCACAAGGAAATAAATCCCCACGTAGCTGTTGCCCAAAGTTGTGAAGTCTTTTTCTATATATTTTTGAAGTCGTCCTTGGGAGTTGAAAATCCTTGATGTTGATCTACGATTGTTCACGTCATAAAAATTCAATAAATATCTTTTCGTTAGTATTGGCAGAGGCGTTTGAATTTCACTTATTTCTATACTTCCTTTTCCATGATTATCATTCGATTTTTTAAACCTACAGCAAATACTAACGACATATTAAAAAAAATCTTGGTAAGATATCTACTCCTTGAATGTTTTGAACAAAACTTGAAAAACCTGAAACTGGTTGCAAAAAATAAACAAAACACAAAAAATAAAACAAAAACACAAAAAACATTTAATATTAACAATACTTTAGGGAGTACATTACTCCATTTACACATTAGATCAAGATTTGGAATACTATTCGCCAATGTCCTTTTCTAAATTCAAAGGCTGTTTCAAAATCTGATGAGGTTTTACATGTTCTCAATAATTAAAAAATCCACTTATATGTATCCAGACACTGTAATGGCACTGCTTCTGCTCTTAACCTGAAAAAAAATAGAATTAGAGTAAATCAACATCTATATGTTTCAAAATAATATTAAAAAATAAAGATTATAGTTCGGGGTCCCAGGCCCATTTCCACTATTTATTATTAACAAGTTAATTTTTCGTAAGTAGCTTCATCTTGACGAGACGCCCAACTTATGCCCTTACAACAATTTTTGTTTGTGGTAGCTAACAGGGGTAGCGGGGATGAAATATGTTGATTTGACGATTCTCAAAAACTTATTACTAACTATTTTTGTTAATTCTCAAGATAATGATCTCAAGTAGCTGAAAAATAGTTTGTTCTACAAAATGCAAGGTCCTATCAGAGTCCCTCCTTTCCAATGTGTATCATCAACGAGGTCATGAAAACTAATTACTAACCATCTGATTTTTTTTTTCTGTTGATTAGTTACTGCTTATATAATTTAACACCCACATTGTCTTACAAATTATGTAGTATGTTGTCCTGGTCCTACGTTCAAAAGTTGTTAATACCAATACCACAAGATCATTCTTTGTTATTAGTACTGTACTGTAGGACAAATGTATCCTTGCTTTTTGTAGGATAAATATTTTTTCGAATAATTTAGATAATCATCTTGAGAATTAAAAAAAAAAAGTTAGTAATAAATTTTTGAGAATCGTCAACTTAGCATACTTCCTTCCTGCTACCCCTGTTAGCTACCACAAACGAAAATTTTCTTAGAGTAAATTGTTGGGCGTCTCATCGAATCGAAGCTATTCACGAAGATTCATCTTGATAGTAATAATTATTTTTACGTAAGGTATTTTCACTACAACTTTTGAATGTAGGACCAGGATGACGTAACAAGCAATTTGTGGGACAATGTGTGTTACATTATATAAATATTAAGTAATCAACAGAAAAAAATCAGATAGCTAGTAATTATTTTTCATGACCTCGTTAATGATACACATTGAAAAGACTCTTTGGTAAGACCTTGCATTTTGTAGGACAAATATTTTTTTGGCTATTTGAGATAATTATCTTGGGAATTAACAAAAATAACCCAGTTAGTAATAAATGTTTGAGAATCGTCAAATCAACATATTATTATGATTCATTTTGAATAGCATCATTTTGATGAGAGGCCCAACTTTTGTCCTTACAACAATTTTTGTTTGTGATAGCTAGCAGGAAAATATTTCACCCCTGCTACCCCTGTTAGCTACCACAAACAAAAATTGTAAGGACAAAAGTTGGGCGTCTCATCAAAATGAAACTAGTCATGAAAAATTAGCTCGTTAGTAATAAATGGTGAAAATGGGCCTGGGATCCCGGCCTATTAGTGTAAACATGTCAATGATGATTTATCAGCAGATTTTTGGAATTACATTTGTGTGTTTAAAACATTTCCTTATTTTATTAACCCTTAAACTTCGCCTAAGGTTGAAGGAGTGATGAATGTATCGAGTGAGAAACATGGACCATTGCCTATTTCAAGCCAATATAAAGCAGGAGAGTTTTATAAAAATTCTGAAGTGCTTTCTTTGTGAGTTTTATGTTAAGGATAGTTCCTTGCCACTAGTAGAATAAAAAAGAAGGTTAATTACAATATTTTATATTTTTCAATTTTCACTTCGAAATTTTTTCTTTGAAATAATATGACGTATCAAAAAAATGAAATAAATCACATGAGTATGAAGTGAAAATCGAAACGGCAAATTAAACGTATTTTTGAACTGATTTATAGAGATTTTTGTAAAAATGAAGGAATTAGAATTAAGATGGAATATACACTGCTATAATACATGGAAATGAAAACGGAATTTCAGAGAGAATGATCACAAACTATTAGACAAAGTAAACTAAAGAAATGTTTTGTTCCAGGTATGTGAAGTTTGATAGAACATTAATTATTATGATGAAATCACTATGACTAATATGGTGGAGAAAACAAGTAAGAAAAGTTAAACAATTTTTTGTGTTTAGAAGTAATTTTGTTAATAAATACATATCGTTCCATTTATAGAAGAACGACGTAACACAAAATATTTTATTTTATAGATAATATAAAAATAGTTCATAATGTAACCTATTTTTATGTGCAAGATCATCACAACATTTACATAAAATTACCAACAGAAAAAGTTATAACAAAATAATAAAAAAAAATGCTATATTTTTCTAAGGAAATACAAAAGTAGTTCATTCAAAAGTTTGTCAATCCAAGAGAAAGTATCATCATACCAATCTACTACTAGTTAACTATCGTACCTTGTGACATCAAACCATAATAAAGGCATTTAATTTGTTCGCAAAGTTAAATTAATAGTGTGTCCATGGTTGGGGTGCCGAAGGGGAAAACTTTTTTATTTTCATTCTAGCGAATAATGTCATTTTTGGTAAGTTTTGTTTGTTCTAAAACCCCATAAAACGAAATAAAATTCAATTTTTTCAAATCCTGCTTAATTTTGTAGCCAATTTTATGTAAATCCCTATAATTTTTTGCACAAAGTTTGAAATCTTAACAATAATCTAGTGTTGCATAGCTACAATATAGCTTGGTAACCGTCAACTCATTGTCATTTTTTTCGACAATGTTAAGGGTTCAATTAATAATTTATCTTGTGATAAATTTCATTATTAAAAATATTAGATTAATAATTATTATTTAATTATTAAATAATTGGATGTTTCAAGGAGAACGACATAGTCTGGCTTCATAAATAAAAGAAGCGAAAATGTTGTTCTCCCAAGTTATTATTGTTACAATTTCGAACTTCGTGCAAAAATTTATATAGTGGAGTCACTGAAGGTGTGTAACGGTCCACCCGTTATAATATCATTTTTAGCGCTTTAATTATTTTTAAAATTATTTTCTTTTGACCTCCCATTTAAATTCTTTAATTTCTCGTAAAGGACTTCTCATGTGACGTCACACTGTGCGGAACATAGTTGAACCGTTCCTTGTCATTTAATTCGTGTTCCGTGAGAGTTTGACGTCTTCCTCGCTGAATGAGAGAGGAATGCTCTTTACTTGACTGTGAGCTGTGGTTCGAATCGGTTATACCAATGGCGGGTTGATAATTTCAACTATTTAAATCATTTTTGTTAATTTCCAAGTGAAAAGTTATCTGGAGCCTGGAGTATGGAAACATATGTGTAACTCAACAACTCATGGAATCTGGATAAGAATCAACCCGGTAAAATATTAAGTTTTTCATAATAATTTTTTTATATAGCCTGGTTTTTTGTGATGGAACATTTGATATATTAGGTTCATTGTTAAATTTCTTAGTCAACTCATTATTTGGATTTTATGTAGATTATTTCGATTATTGAATATTCATTCAAGGAAAATTATATATTAATATATTTTTTGGTTAGACATAACCAAACATATGCAATTCTCAATTAATATTGGAAATAATTATCATTTCTCTGTAGGTTTTAAATTTATTGAACATCCAATATTTTTATAAATTCTATATATTTTTACAGATATTCCCTCAGATAAATCATATTCAAATTTCACATTCATCATTATTTGTTCATGTTTTCACACTCAAAATAGTTCAAGGTTACCTGAGATTAGTTTTTGTTCCATTTTAATGATCGGTTTTTCTATGTTAATGCTTCTAAAAAGTTTCCTCAATTATTTCTTCTTCCCTTTACTTTTTGCTAATGTCTAAAATGGGAAATAAAACTGGGAATGTTTTTAGCCATTTGGGAGAAACCATAAGATGAAGTCATAGCCCCTTCTTTGACCACCTAGGGAAACCACCACAGCCACAGTCAAGTCAACATTGGGAGTAAGTCATTTTTGGGAACAAGCTTTTTGGGAGTATTCCAGCTCCTTTTCGTCCTGCCACCTGGGCCTACGGAGGGCATGGGACCGCATCATCTTGATGCTCATTTCTGAGGATGCAGCAGCAACCTCTTTAGGAGTCGTTTGGGAACATTTAGTGTTGTGTTTTAAGTAACTATGGTTTTTATATATCAGACATTTATTTGATACATTATGTTTTTTAATTATTTTTTTTTCAGATTTAGCATACCTTTGTTTTTATATGACATATTTGTATACTATTGTATTTGGTTCCCAAACTTTGTATCTACGGTAACTTCTTGTGCACAGGAATAAGCCTAGAGAAAATTAGGTTTTTAATACTTTATTATTGCTTTGATATTGGTTTATGTAATTCGGGTAAATTTATTATGTAATATTACTTGCTTGTTTCCCAAATATTTTCTTGTTATTCGCTTTATTTCGATTGTTCGGTTAATTCGTCGTTACTTTATTTCATTGCATTTTCTCGGTTAATTTAGGTCATCGTTTCGGTATTAATTACTTCATTACTATCACTTTATTCATTTGTATATTTAATTTTATTTATTCATTATGGTATTTTCTCTTAGTGAGGCTTGGGCCTATTTATTTGTAGTATTTTCATCTTTGTCAGTTTCCTTTAGTTGTACGTAGCGGGCGTACTATAACCATTTGGTAGAAGACTTATGTAATTTTGTACAAATTATTTTAAAAATAATTTCTCGGGGGTGAAAATTATTTTAAAAATAACCCCATAATTTGATAGAGGGACAAATTTCAAGCAAAATTTGTTATATAAAGTTATTAAAATAAATCAAAACTTTTTGAGCTGTTAAAGATCAAAGATTTTAATTTTTCTTGAGAAAAATGCATGTTTTTAACCAATTTTTCATCAATAACTCAAAGTGTAAGTTTTTACAAAAAAGTTATTATTATCAAAATTGAAGCTAATAAAAAATGAAATAAACCCCTTACTACAAAAACCTTTTAGTTTTAATTGAAAGTGAGTTATAGGTAATTAAATGTATATTTTTTTCGGCGAGTAAAAAACTCGTAAGTATTCAAGCTGAAATAACGGGAAATTGATGCATTTTATAACATAAACTTATTAAACATTTGTCAAAGTACTTAAAAATACCTATTAAGTGAACCCCAGAACATGTTGATAGCGTTAAAATTTATGCTCCAAAATTTTTTCAAAATTTATCTTTAAAAAATTTTTAATATTGTTTTTAATAGCTCCGTTCGTGTTTACGATATCAGGTTCACCTAAAAACTGTTTGAAAGTGAATTCCAAGTGCTATTTAAGCTCGTTGAAACTAATCTTTTTTTAAACCCCTTACTTTTTTAAAAATAAAAGGTTAAATGACCCCGGTTGCATGGTTCCCACAGGAAAATTTAAGATTTAAACGTTTCTATCTCGGTTATTTTTTACCCTATAGAAATAGTAAAACAGGTAAAATATTTGGCACAGAAAAAACTAAAATGTGGTTATATATAATTTTTTACGTATATTGAGTACTTTTGGAGTTATTATCAAAAGAATATGAGAATTACAATAATTTTAAAAAGTATGATTTTTTTAAATTATATCTTTTTTTCAAAAATATGCATTCTAAACCGGTCAAAATTATCGAAAACATTACTTATGCTAATACAGGGTGAGTCATGAGGAACTGTACATACTCCTACCTCGTGTAGAGGCTCCTATGGGGAATAACAAATGACCATTAAAAAGTGTCTGCTCCCATTGTTTAATAATATACAGGGCGAAATTCGCATTTTGACAGAAATTTGTATTCGTCATACTTTTTGAACGGTCAGATCGATGTGTCTCTTATTTTGGTCAATCGTTACACTATTACCACCTAATCAACTGATTTATTCAAACTAGAAAAAAATCAGGTCCGGCTTCAAAAAAATTAGTTCGTTTGGGTCTTAGAAAAAATTTCACCCTGTATACGCTTTTTGAAAACTATAATATGAATTTTATAAATTAGACAAATAGGCAATTAAAATGACATATTTATTTTTTTCCCCACACAATTACTTAATTTTTTATAAAAAAATCAAATTTGAGTATGAATTAAAAGTTTGGTAAAGTGAACCATATATTTAAAAAAAAAAAAACTTTTATTACAAAAATTAATTTTTTTTTGAACATATATTTAATTTATGTTACCACCCAATCAACTGATTTATACAAACTAGAAAAAAATCAGGACCGGATTTCAAAAATTAGTTCGTTTTGGTCTTAGAAAAAATTTCACCCTGTATACGCTTTTTGAAAACTATAATATGAATTTTACAAATTACACAAATAGGCAATTAAAATGGCATATTTATTTTTTTCCCCGCACGATTACTTAATTGTTTATAAAAAAATCAAATTTGACACTGAATAATTAAAAGTTTGGTAAAGTGAACCATAGATTTTAAAAAATTAACTTTTATTACAAAAATAATTTTTTTTGAACAAATATTTAACTTATGTTACCACCCAATCAACTGATTTATACAAACTAGAAAAAAATCAGGCCCGGATTAAAAAACTTAATTCGTTTTGGTCTTAGAAAAAATTTCACTCTGTATACTCTTTCTGAAAACGCTAATATGAATTTTACAAATTAGACAAATAGGCAATTAAAATGGCATATTTATTTTTTCTCCACACGATTACTTAATTTTTTATTAAAAAATCAAGTTTGTCAAAATCGGAATTTTAAAATAAAACTGAAAAAAAAATGAAATCACGGTTTAACTCACTACAACTACACGGTTCCATTTTAATATTTTTTTTCTGAAATTTTACAGCACATAATTATCTCTTAGCCGTTTTTGCCGATCTGCTCCGATGAAAATTTTCCTCGGAAAATGCGGGTTTTCCCAACAAAATCTTTAATTTTCAAATAAAGTTTTAGATAAATAATTACTACCAATATTTAAATAATTTGGTGACTTAAAAGCCTTCTTGGTTTAGATTATAGTTCCAGAAGCTGATGCAAATTAAACGAATATTTTAGCAACAATTTAATTGTTAATTAATAATTTACGGTCGCAATAATAACCAAAATAATTATGATACACTGATCAAACTTTGAAATCTTATAAACATGAGATGCCTTTTTAACATTTTGTCGACAAAATATAAATTTTTTATTTTTTTGCATAATCTTTAAATGTTTAAAAAAAATAGTTAAAAACAAATTAACGTTTCTCAGAAAGTTTTTATTATATTGTAATTTTAAAAAATAGCTAAAATGCGCATTTCAAATATCTTGAAACTGAATGCTTTAAAACTTTTTTGCAACCATTTACAAAAAAGTTATGAAACAGCAAAATAAACATACGATTACTACGGTGTTTATACATTTTTTTAATTCTTTCAAAGCGTAGAAGTGAGTATAATGTACAAGCTAATTATTTACAAAAAAATATCGATTATCAATTTAATGATTATATTTTAATTAAAGATTATAAATATATTTTTTTGTAATTTACACGCGCGAAAGTAGAATAATACAGCACTGTAGCTGAAATTTTCACTCTGAGCGACGACCGGCTGCGCGAGACGTACACTTTTATAAATAATATATTTATGCTGCGTGTCAGTCGCTTCGAGTGAACATTTTAGCTCCGACTCTGTATCAGGCCTACTTTTGCGCTAAAAATTACAAAAAAAAAGTATTTTTAATCTTTGATTAAAATATAACCATTGCACTAATTTTTGACATTCTTTGTGAGTAATTAGATTGTACCATAGACTCACTTTTAAGCTTTGAAACAATTAAAACAAATTACAGTGGAACCCCGATAAGTCGGCCCCCGATAACCCGGAAGTCCGGCTAACCCGGACCGATTTTCATCAGACAAAAATTTAACAAATAATTTAACAATTTTATCAAATAAAAATGTATGTAGGCCAAATAATATTTCAGAGATAATGTGTATTTGTGTAATTTGAACACATAAGTACAATAGTAAAAATGATTCATGCACACGGCGGCAGCCAGAGCGATCGTCTCAGCTTATCGGAAAGAACAGACACCTGTCTGTATTCCTTTTTCTTTATTTATGTCAAACTGTCTTAGTATTGTTTAAAAAAGACGTGACTATTTAAAAATTCTTGTATTGTGTGTAGTACAGCCTATTAATCACTTCCGTTCTGTAATGTAATCGTGCTTCAGATTGTGTTTGCTTTGTCTACGTAATGGTAACAAAACGTAAAAATGTTGCAGTGACAATGGAAAAGAAACTAGAAACATTAGGTAGGATTGATAAAGACGAATCTTTAAAATAAATTTATTGCAGCATCATAATATGATATTATGCTACCATAGGTCTGGATCCCGCGTATGAAAAAAAAGTTGATTAATAGCAAGCTAAAAATTTATTAATAGCTTAAGGGTGTCTAGTCGGATAAACTTTGATATATGAGAACACTGGAACAGGGGCAGTTTTAATTGTGGAACAGGTCAAAAATTTGGAACGGTCAGAACACGAAAATGGCACATTTGTTTTGTCCGACAGAACAGACATAAACTCTCCGAACAGAGATTAAACTCTCATGCAAAAATCAGACTGCTATTTATCACCTGTCATAATTCCTGTCATTTGACATATTCTACATGTTCCACTCATTAAAACGCCAATTTGGTGATAAATAGCAGTCTGATTTTTGCATGAGAGTTTAATCTCTGTTCGGAGAGTTTAAGTCTGTTCTGTCGGAAAAAATACATGTGCCGTTTTCGTGGTCTGACCGTTCCAAATTTTTAACCTGTTCCACAGTTAAAACTTCCCCTGTTCCAGTGTTCCCATATATTAATGTTTGTCCGACTAGACACCCTTAAGCTAATAACAAATTTTCAGCTTGCTATTTATCAATTTTTTTTTGTACGCAGGATCCAGACCTACCATATTATGGTGTCGGTACATCTCTACAGTATGACTGAGTTTTTTACCAAGAAATGAACAAAACTCTACACTCTATACAACTATACGTAATTTAGATGTGTACTGTGCATATGTGTTTCATGTTTTTGTAATTGTAATGGAGGTTATTTATTAATTTTTACTATATTCTCCGGCTAACCCGGATTTTCGATAACCCGGATCGGCCGCGGTCCCGATTAATCCGAGTTATCGAGGTTCCACTGTATAAACACCGGAGATTTCGTATATTTACTTTGCTGTTTCATAACTTTTTTGCGAATGGTTGGAAAATTTTTTTAAAGCATTCATTTTCGAGACCTATGAAATACGCATTTTAAGTATTTTATAAAATTAGAATATAATAAACAATTTCTGAGAAATGTTAATTTTTTTATAACAATTTTTTTAAACATTTAAAATTATGCAAAAAAATGAAAAATTTATATTTTTCCGACAAAATATTAAATAGCCATCACACCTTTATAATCTTTCTAAGTTTAATCAATGTCTCATGATTATTTTGGTTGTTATTGCGACTGTAAATTTTTAATTAACAATTGAATTGTTGCTAAAATATTCGTTTCATTTTCACCGGCTTCTGAATTTATAATCTATACCAAGAAAGCTTTTATTTCACCAAGCTATATAATTATTGATAAATAATTATTGGCCCAAAAAATTTATTTGAAAATTCGAGATTTTGTTGGGAAAACCCACATTTTCCGAGGAAAATTTTCGTCGAAGCAAATCGGAAACATGATTTTATGTAGAATTAAATTGGGGTGAATTTTTATTTGAGTGTTTTTGGTGTAAAGTTAAAATCTTCGGAGTTATAGAGCAATAATTGAAAAAAATACGATTTTCCGGCGCCATTTTGTTTATAAAAAAAGTAGCACACTATCTGCGGACTTTGCATACCTATATTAATAATATATAGGATCTTATAATTCGATTCCAGCAACAAAATTGCTGGTAAATAACTTTTCCTTGTACTTTACTAATTAGACCAGCGTATTATAACTATTTTTTTTCCAAATTTAAAGATTATGCAAAAAAAAGAAAAATTTATATTTTGTCGATAAAATATTAAATAAGCATCTCATCTTTATAAGTTTGATCAATGTATCATGATTATTTTGGTTATTATTGCGATCGTAAATTGTTTATTAACAATTGAATTGTTGCTAAAATATTCGTTTAATTTTCACCGGCTTCTGGAATTACAATATATATCAAGAAAGCTTTGATGTCACTAAGTTATTTAATTATTGATTAATAATTACTTACCTAAAACTTTATTTGAAAATCAGAGTTTTTGTTAGGAAAACCCGCATTTTCCGAGGAAAATTTTCGTCGGAGCAAATCGTGAAAAACATATCTCTATGCAGAATTTAATTGTGGTGAATTTTTGTTTGGGTGTTCTTGTTGTAAAGTTAAAATCTTCGGAGTTATAGAAAAATAATTGAAAAAAATACGATTTGTCGGCGCCATTTTGTTTATAAAAAAAGTAGCACACTATCTGCGGACTTTGCATAACTATATTATTAATATATAGGATCTTATAATTCGATTCCAGCAATAAAATTGCTGGTAAATAACTTTTCCATGAATTTTGCTAATTAGCCCAGAGTAGTGGTATAGAAAAAAAAATGGTGAAGCTTTTAATTTTGAGAAAAACGTTTAATTTTTTTTTATGGTAAAATTCCGATTTTGACCAATTTGATTTTTTAATAAAAAATTAAGTAATTGTGTGGGGAAAAAATAAAGTACGCCATTTTAATTGCCTATTTGTCTAATTTGTAAAATTCATACTAGAGTTTTCAAAAAGCGTATACAGGGTGAAATTTTTTCTAAGACCAAAACGAACTAATTTTTCAAATCGGGGCCTGATTTTTTTCTAGTTTGAATAAATCAGTTGATTGGGTGGTAACATAAATTAAATATTTGTTCAAAAAAAAATTAATTTTTGTAATAAAAGTTAATTTTTTTAAATCTGGTTTCTAGTAAATATTGTTCACTTTACCAAACTTTTAATTATTCATAGTCAAATTTGATTTTTTTTATAAAAAATTAAGTAATCGTGTGGGAAAAAAATAAATATGCCATTTTAATTGCCTATTTGCCTAATTTGTAAAATTCATATTAAAGTTTTCAAAAAACGTATACAGGGTGAAATTGTTTTAAGGCCAAAACGAACTAATTTTTTAAATCCGGGCCTGATTTTTTACTAGTTTGTATAAATCAGTTGATTGGGTGGTAACATAAGTTAAATATTTGTTCAAAAACAAATAATTTTTGTAATAAAAGTTGTTTTTTTTTAATTTATGGTTCACTTTACCAAACTTTTAATTCATACTCAAATTTGATTTTTTCATAAAAAATTAAGTAATCGGTGTGGGGAAAAAAATAAATATGTCATTTTAATTGCCTATTTGTCTAATTTGTAAAATTCATATTATAGTTTTCAAAAAGCCTATACAGGGTGAAATTTTTTCTAAGACCCAAACGAACTAATTTTTTTGAAGCCGGACCTGATTTTTTTCTAGTTTGAATAGATCAGTTGATTAGGTGGTAATAGTGTAACGATTAACCAAAATAAGAGACACATCGATCTGACTGTTCAAAAATTATGACGAATACAAATTTCTGTCAAAATGCGAAACTCGCCCTGTATATTATTAAACAATGGGAGCAGACACTTTTTAATGGTCATTTGTTATTCCACATAGGAGCCTCTATACGAGGTAGGAGTATGTACAGTTCCTCATGACTCACCCTGTATAAAGAAGTTCTTGTAAGGATTACTATAAATTTTAGTTTTATTTTTTACTTTTTCCTAAAAAATTCGAAACGGTTCTTTTATTTTCATTATAACTCGCTTAATTTTGACGCTATTACCTTGTTCTGAAGCTCATTTGATAGGTATTCCGAAGTACTTGGGTAAATGTTTAACATGAATATTTTATACATTGCATCGTCTACCCGTTATTTAAGCTTGAATAATAGATTTGAGTACTCGTCGAAAAAAATACACATTCAATTGCCAATAACTCACTTTGAACTAACATTACTTTAGTTCTTTATATGAGGAATGTATTCCAATTTTTATTATCTTCAATTTCAGTAATAATAACTTTTTTGTGAAAGCTTATAGTTTTTGATTTATACGTGAAAAACCGATTTAAAACATGCATTTTTTTACGAAAAAATAATATCTTTGGTCTTTAATAACTCAAAAAGTGTTGATTTATTTTAATAACTTTATATAACAAATTTTGCTTATAATGTGTCCCTCTATCGACTTATGATATTATTTTTAAAAAAATAATTTTCACCCCCGAGAAGGGGTGGCATCCACCCCCAGGGTAAAAGCGCAAGTTGGCATCATGTCACCTTCGTTTCTTGAAGTATCCTCTAATTACTCACCAATTTTCATGAAAATCGATGGAGGTTCAACGAAATCGGAGGTGAAAACCTTCAGTGACTGTACTAATAGGGATTTACATAAAACTGGCTACAAAATTAAGCATGATTTGAAAAAAATTTATTTCGATTTATGGGGTTTTAGAACAAGCAAAACTTTTTATCAAGAATGACATTTTTCGCTAAAATTGAAAATAAAAAAGTTTTTCCTCTTGGGCACCCCATCCGTGGACACACTGTATAATTAACTAAAAAAACAATCTTTACATCACGATATTGACACAATGTTGATTTTTGAGTTATGACATTCTTCTATAAATGGAGCGATATAGTTATTGTAAGGAGACAAAACGTTTAGTATCTATGTAAATAAGACTATATTACAGATCATGGGTGGCCAAACTGGCTCGCGAGCCACATGCGGCTCTTTGAAGAATTACTTGTGGCTCTCGATAAATGTACCCGAGATCCTTTTCAATTTTGTGTTATTTAAAAAAATTATTATCGTTCCATATGTGTTTCAGAATGTCTTTTTAATTATTGACAACAAATGTGAAAGACCAAATACAACTTTGTAACAAATTCCATTTCCATCCAAAATCCAAAGCTAAGAGTGATATGACAAATCGAAAACTGTGCGAAAGAATATTAAGAGTGGCGCGACATAAAAGTCAGTAATCAACCCACTCCAGACCGATTTGTATTTTTACTCATTTTACTAGTTTTAAAAAAATTTGTTACAATATTAAACTAGAAAAACTTAAGGCTATGGGTACATAATTCGCAAATATTTTACGGCTATCCCTACCTTTTCTGTCTTTACATGGCAAATTACGTGTAGTAAAATTCACACTGGTATGGATATGTACATATTACTAGAATGTCATTCTACTTGACAATGTCATAACTAGCTTAAAGAGATGGCTTTTGAATGTTCTTGGATAACTGTTATTTTTTGTATAATTGCAAATTATTAATTCAGTCAATAAATGTGATAATTTTTTCGCTAGCTATGTATTCAGTGATTGTAATATGTACCTACAACAAAAACTAATACTCAATCGAAAAAAGAGCAAAAGTGTTAAAGTGATTTTTTAATAATATATTGTTACTATGGAACGCTTACAATTTTGAACATCTTTAAAAACAAAATACTTGGATCACAGAATATATCTTAATGTATTATCTGCTTCTATCTTCCATAAATAATACACAATAATTAACTTTTTATAAAGTTCACCTCTTAAATCAATTATTTATCAAATACACTATATATCAATATTATTTAATCAACAACTAAAAATATTCCCGATTGATGTCAAGTAATTATTTAAAATTGTCACTGATTGTCAGTGTCTGACTGACAATATTCTATTCGACTAAGTGCGTTGTATGACAAAGATAGATTTGGAAAATATTACCACGGACATTGTGTTCATTTTTTTCGAATCCTGAAAAAACCAATAAATATTTTTGAAAAATCTAAACGCAGAATGAAAGACTAAATTATTACCGAGGGCCGAAAGTCCCTTAGAATAAATAAAAAGTTTTGTTTGAATGAGATATTTGAAATTAAAAGTAACACTAAATTTTCTCTTAGTTTTTCACCCCTGTAACTTATTAAAATAAACAATATAGAAGTTCTCATGGACTTTCGGCCCTCGCTAATAACGTAATCTTTCATTCTGCGTTTAAATTTTTTAAAAATACTTATTAGTTTTCTCAGGATTCGAAAAAAATGAATCCCCATTTGATTAGCATTGCAGCCGAAAAAACGTACCGATCCTCTTAAGGAGTAAATAAAAAAGCCAGAAGGAATATTGACCGAAGTCTAAAATTTATTTCAAGACTTAAAATATTTTTTCTACAAACGTGTTAAAAAAAAGATAAACTACAAGCAAATGACAAAAATGATACAATATTAAAACACATAGATGCACTAAATAAAACAGTTGGCACAATGAAATCAGAAAATGTGAAAATAAAAGCAGTGGTGGACAACATGGCATCTAAAGTTGTAATTATTGACGAGTTTATGCAAAAGGAAAAATCTTCCATCAAAAGTAATGAACAAATATTGTTGCCCAATAATCTACATGGAAATTCATCATCCATAAAATACAACATGCAGAATACTGATAACTGTGATGGAAAAAATGATGGCTATGAGATCACTTTGAGCCAAGTGCAACGAGCTGTTAACTCAGCCCTTGTGGTAGATGTGGATGAGACTTCCAGTAGAAGTAATCCAAGAATGGTACAGTCAGAACTTATTCTGCCCTGATAAGAAAGAACCCCGTATCTCCAAAATTTTAAAAATTGAGATTTTTGCACCATTTGAATAATTATGATTTATATAACATATTCACATAGAAAAAAATCCGTATTTTACATTTCTAATTATTTTATGAAAGAAAATAGTTTCCCCGTAAACGCCAAAAATGACTTATGCTTAGTATAAACCTGGCATTTAACAATTCATAGTAAAAACCGGGTATATGCTCAGCAGATACGGGTTTTTAACGTAGGATAAATGATATGCGAGGTTTTTTCTAAGAAACAGAGCAACCCCGCTAATAATAGCGCTGTCATTACAATGTTTTAACTAAGCATATTGTCACATAACTCGACATTGTATTATCTTGTTTCGACTTGTAAAGACGTTTGTGGTATTTAATTAGTGTTGTTATTAGTGGAAAAAGTGGAAAATAATTCGTTTGGTAAGTTTGCATTTTTATAATAAAATTGTATTGTATTAGAGGTAACCTAAATTGTTTTTTTTTTATTTTCAAATATTTAAATCATTTAACAATAAGATTGTTTTATTAGAAAAATCATAGAAAATATTTATTTTTTAAATTAACTTATGTTGTGTGTTGATAATACATACTATAGGGTGTTTTGTCAACAATTTTAAATATTTTAAGTGTAGAATCTTGACCTCAAAATATTAAAATTTAACACAAATCACTTAGATAAAATATGACTGGTTACTGAGTTGCAGGGTGTTTTGCTTGTATGGTTGTTCGTTTTTTGAGATGTTTATTTTTATATACATACAGTAGGAAAAATAAAAGAATACCCATGAACGATCACATCAATCACATATTATTAAGATAATTAATAATCCATCTCTCTCGTTTGTTATTTATTGAAAAAGAACAGCAAATACAAAATATGTGATTGTATTCTTTCATTTTTCCGACTGTATATACCTTTATATAAATATTTATATAGAACTACTATTTATTAGATAGGTCTTCGAAGGCAAAGAAAATGATTGCAATGGCGCAAAAGGTAACTGAATTGGATCCAACGTCGAATTCCTCTATTTACAAAGATGATGTTCAGCTAGGTGTTCTGGAATCATTACCGTATCACTTAACTTCTACCACAGTAGAAATAGACAAATAGAAAAAAGGCAGAGTCACGTGTTTACCTATCACAAGTTGTTATAGTAATTGTAAGCGAAAACAGGCTATTGGAAGAAAACTGTTCTTTACTCCGAGAAAAACTAGCAAGGTATGAAAATCCCGGTAAAAAAAACAACAACAATTCTACTTGTAAACAAGGTCAAAGTCCTTTCCTCGCTCCGATTCCACCGTCAACAATACAGACCACGGATAATCCAACAGTGCAGAAATCTACCAACGTAGATGGAAATACAGATGAAGCAGACTTAGTTCGTATTACTAAAGCCAGAGATCGCGACAACAGCCGCGACGTGACTGACAACACGGTAGGAACAAGTCTGCAACCCAACACCCATGTATCTCTGGGAATAGCCACGGAAATCATGCGGGTAGAAGAAGAAGTAGTGACAGATGAAGTTTTTGACAAAACAAACGATGATGTGACAGAGACAATAAATGAAAATAAACATAACCAAAATCAAAAATATGAATGGAATAAGGTGCTATCCAAGAAAAAAAAGCATCCCTCACGTAAGGATACTAGGCCCGCTCCTAAACTGGGCAGAAGTAATGACTGCACTCTAAAAGCCGCAATTTCATGTCCATTGGAGTGGATATTTATATCCGGTCTCGATCCAAAGACTGAAGCCAAGGATGTCAGGGAGTATTTAGAACAATTAAAAATTACCAATGGAATTCAATGTTATAAACTACGAACCAAAAAAGACAACCACTGTAGTTCTTTTAAGGTGGGCGTCCCTTCAAATCACAAGGTCACCTTCATGGATGATGAACTTTGGCCAAATGGTGCTCTAATAAACCATTTTATAAACCTGCAGCGCCCCACTCTACCAAAACAGCTTTGAATGGGGTTTATGGAGACTCACCACTGGAAAGTGTAAGTCCTGCGCAAGACAAAAATAATATAAATTATAATAAGACATTTTATTCAAAATTTAGTTTTAAGGTTTTATTTATTAATGTTTTGTCCATAAAAAATAAGATTAATGAGCTGGAGGCTTTCATGACTGGGAGAGAACCGGATGCACTCTGTCTGGCTGAACACTGGCTATCAGATCTGGAATACAGGTCCTTAAGAGTCTCCAATTTTCTGCCAGCTTCAGCCTTCTGCCGAACAAACTGTAAGGGAGGCGGAGCAGCCATTTTAATAAATAAAAACATTCTCTTTAAAGAGTGGCATAATGTAAAAGATCTGTCCATACAGGGACAAATTGAATTATGTTGTGCATATATTGAAAAATATAAGTTATATTTATTAACTGTATATAGGCCTCCGTCAGGCTCTTTTAACGTTTTTATTGAAGTACTGGAGGGAGCTTTACAATCACTTAACCCTACTAAGAAAATCTTGATTCTTGGGGATTTTAATATTCATTTTAATACAGATTCTCCTCACTGTACAGAATTATGTAACCTAATGCATAGTTTCGGTTTTCATCAAAATAATTTCGAAGCCACCAGACAGAAAAACTGTCTCGATAATGTTTTTTCCAATTTGGATCCACAGGACCTTCAGCTACAAGTTGTTGATCCTGGTATATCTGACCATAGAGGTATATACCTGGAATTTACCTTAATGGGAGGAGAACAATTTTCTGATCCTCAAAAAGTGTTTTTTAGACCCATCACTGAGAGAGGAAGATACTTGTTCTTCTCTATGATAGTGGACATTTCATGGGACTTTATTAATGACACTAATATGAATGCGAATAATAAGTTTTCCTATTTTGTTCACATCATTTCCAATGCATTCTTGACCTGTTTCCCGGAAAAGTCTTACTCTAAAAGAAAGGGTCAGGCGGGTGTGGTGAGTTGGTTTAATGATAGCTTGAGAACAATGCGTGATAATATAATATCATGCGTGATAATATCATTATATATATTTTATGCAAAATTCACAGTTAGAAAGAGTGACTTCTGTATGTGACCTCGGCATTTGTTTTCAAAATGATTTGAAATTTAATCAGCACATAAATAATATTGCTAAAAAATCGCACCAGTTACTAGGTTTTTTAAAGAGGACAACATATGCATTTACAAACACTGAAATAATACAATATTTATATTTTCTCTAGTGCGTAGTAAACTTGAATTTGCTAATGTAATATGGAATCCTACACAGCTAAATTTAAACCGTTCTATAGAAGTAGTCCAAAACAAATTTTTAAAATATTTGTACTTTAAAAAACATAGAACCAATCCCGAATATGCTTCATATGATCCTATCAGAAAAGAATTTGGTATAATAAAACTTGAGTACCTATAGAAGAAGAGTTTTTGCCATTACGTTTCTTTTTAAAATATTGAATTATTTAATCGATAGCTCCTATCTTATGTCTCAAATAAACCTTTATGTAAAACCACGTAGTATACGCCCTCGTCAACACTTTTTTGGTAAATGATAATAGACCGATAACTCGACTATGTCATATACACAATGACATCTTTTTTTCTGTAAATATATTTGACACAAATCTACCAAAATTTAAGCGTGAAATCAAAGGGATATACACTAATGATTAAATGTTGTCACATTAGTACCTCACTCTTAATATTATCACATACTTATGTTGAATATTTTATTTTAAGTTTATGTTAACATCTATATATACTTTCAAAAACAAAACATCAAAAACCAACCAAATATGTGGGTAAATACTTGCTGTCTTGGTGAGCTCCCAATGCACGAATAGGTATACGCAGGTTATTTCTGTTCTTGATATAAATGCACTTTTTTTTTATTATTATTAAACGCTTTTTTTTTGGTTTTTTTTATATGTATACGTTTACACCTTATAACATTTATAATATTTAAGTTCTTTACGTTTTTTTTTCCTTTTTATGTCATTTGATTTCAATATAATCGTTGTAATAATGTATAGAAACATGTAATTAGGCTTTGCCTGTTTGTTTCTTAAATAAATAAATAAATAAATAAATAAATAA
Organism: Diabrotica virgifera virgifera; assembly: GCF_917563875.1. NCBI lineage: Eukaryota > Metazoa > Arthropoda > Insecta > Coleoptera > Chrysomelidae > Diabrotica > Diabrotica virgifera. Next base: position 89,446,345 of record NC_065451.1, on the reverse strand, counting down.
ATAAATAAATAAATAATATTCAATTTTTTATAGAACTTAATAAACAGCTTGATGCACCAAATTACCTACAGGAATATATAAAAAATATAAAAAATGAATATCGGACAGCAATAAAAGCAGCAAAGAAAGCTACCAATGACCAACTAATTTCAAACTCTCATAACCCGATTAAAACAATGTGGAATATCATTAATGAGTATAGAGGCATCACAACAACTGAAACTAATTCTAATATAACACCTGATCAATTTAATCATTATTTTTTAAACATTGCCTCCGAGCTGCATAGGCGTACTCCTGCACCCCACAATGACCCACTCAACTATGCACCACCTTATGCTGAACAGATGTTTGAATTCCAACCAGTCTCTTTTAATGAGGTAAGAGATATTGTGAACTCTCTCAAAAATAAAGAAAGTAAGGACCCATTTAATTTAACTGTCAGCTTAATCAAAGGGATAAAAAATCTAATAATATGTCCTCTGACCAAGCTCATAAACTTATGTATAGCTGAGGGGGTTTTTCCTGAAGTTTTAAAAACTGCGGTGGTCATTCCGGTTTTTAAGGGAGAGACAGATCAAATGTCTAATTACAGACCTATCTCTCTGTTACCTATATTCTCGAAGATATTTGAAAAATGTCTTGCTGGAAAAATAGCAAGTTTCTTTGAGTCTAACGGGCTCTTCGTTGAATCTCAATTTGGCTTCAGAAAGGGTTTGAAGACTGTTCAGGGTATTTTGAATCTTGTAACATACATCCAAGATGCTTTTGAACAAGGTAACTATATGTCTTCCAACTTTTGCAACCTAAGTAAAGCCTTCAATTGTGTGTCCCACGAAATTCTTACTGCTAAATTGAGTAAATATAACTTCTCAATCTCCAGTATATCATTGATAAAAAATTATTTGACGGACCGCTGCCAGAGGGTGAGATTTGCAGGTGTTGAATCGGAGAGAGGATGCTTGCGCATAGGAGTTCCTCAAGGCTCTGTGTTGGGTCCCTTATTATTCTTGATATACATCAATGATTTACCACTTTCATGTCAAACTGCGCATTTCACTCTCTTTGCAGATGACACAACAATCTCATCCTGCAGTAAGGATTTGGTAACAGCAGTGGGGAGTTCGTGGGGTTCAGTGTCGGAGGCAGAACAATGGTTCCATTCTAATAGGCTGTTTCTCAATACAACCAAAACACAGTCCTTACTTTTTTCAACTAGAAATATTCCTGATGAACTGGACAATGCATCCTGTGCTAAATTTCTTGGTGTTCTGCTGGACCCTGGTCTGATATGGGATGCTCATACCACCTCTTTAGTGGCAAAGCTATCATCAAATACATTTTTGCTTTGTGGACTTTCATCCTGTGTTTCCGCTTCCATGCTAAAGCAGGCATATTTTTCTTTGTGTCACTCACATATCTCCTATGCTATTCTCACATGGGGCCATAGTGCAGGAGCGAAGGATGTATTCAGACTGCAGAGAAGGGCCATTCGCATTGTCGCAGGCTTGCCATATAGAGCCGATTGCAGACAAGTTTTTATAGATTGGAAAATATTAACATTACCTTGCCAGTATATATATGATAATCTTATATATGTAAAATGCAATATGCATAAATTCCAGACTCATGAACAGATTCATAATATTAACACACGCTTTAGAGGGAACCTTGTCCCAAAGTTTCGTAGGCTGGAGAGGTGCAGAGATGGCCCCTCATGTCTGGCTATACATTTCTTTAATAAATTACCCCTAATAATTCGAAACCTGCCCTTTGATACATACAAAATAAAAATCAAAGAACTTCTTTTGGTGGGTGCTTACTATTCTCAGGAGGAATATCTCGGGGCTACCCTGTTGTGATAGTCCTACAGCTCTCTTAAATGTTCTGTGTGCTCTTGTGTTTTTATGCTAATATTCTAACTTTGTGTTAAGTATTTAGACTAGGTGATAAAATTTTATAGATTTTACTTATTAAGTGTTAGCTTGCCAATGTATTTCAATGATGCATTTTAACAGACTTTGACTTATGTAAATACTTTGTATATTGACATCAATAAACTGAATTGAATTGAATTGAATTGAAATTGTCATGATACTATAAATAACATGTTATTTACACGTTAACATGTTATTTATAGTATCAGGTATCATGGTAATTGTAAAGAGAGAAAGCAAAACTTTACATGTTAAGATTGATAACGAAGAGTTGATTGAGGTTGACTTGTTGCAGAGCAGAGTGTTAAAATCTGGGATAAAGGACCCCTCACCTGTGACGACACCTTCTGGGATTGATCAGAGTAGAAAGGACCAAATAATAAAAAACTTAGGTGAAATTATACTGGAGAACCGCCATCAATTTTGGGAAGAATTACCAACTTCCGATTAAAAATAATTAATTTTCATTAATTCAATAATTTTTTGTATTTTTCAATAAAATTTTTCATAAATACTTATGTTTTATTCAACAAGTCTTCATAGAAAATATCATTAAAATACCTATTTAAATGTTTTGCCTCTCGAGATAGTTATATAAATTTTATAATAAATACATAGTTAAAACCACACGACAAATTTGGATTATACGTGGTTTTAGCTAAGTAAATTTGACATAAATCTTTGCATTGTTAGACCGTATGTCGCATAACTAATGTCCATATTGTAATTTTGCAATTTTCTTTTTGAAATAAGTTAACTATGATGCTACATACTCTACCCTAAATGATTTTATGTTATTATTCTACCAAAAGTACAACGGATTAAATAAAAATCCTTAATCGCGTTTTTCTCAAAACTCGCTATAGTGGAGATACAGGGTTCTCTCTTAGTAGGGCAGTATTGGTGTGCAGCAAAATATGGAAAATATGGAGGAAAACGCAAACATTCAGCTCAGCGGGGTCCCTAATAAGAAGTGGTATTATTTAGGGCAGGTTTCAAGTAATGTAACAAACCAAGCAGTCATAAAATATATTAAAGAAAAGGCCAAGGTAGCTGACAATGAAACCATTATTGTGAGTCAACTCTCAACAAAAGGAAACACCAAGTCTTTCAAGGTTGGTATTTAAAGCAAACATAGTAAGGAATTAGAGACTAAAGACTTCTGGCCTCCGTTTATAAATTGTAAGAATTTTGTTTTCCGTAGACCTAATTTGCAAAACTCAGGCTATCATTATAACAACAATGGTAGTTTTGGAAATCATAGAAATTTTTTCATGAGGAATCGTGGGAGAAACTGGAGACAATAGATCAATGTCATATTATCTACCTCAATGCTCAAAGCGTGATTGCCCACAAAGATGAAATAACTGCTCAAATACTTAGTAAACAACCATATATCCTAGCTCTATCAGAAACAAGAACTACTGTTGATATGGATGATGATGAGATCAATGTACCTGGCTATTCCTGTGTTCGATGTGATGCCCCTAACCGCTATACAGGAGGAGTGATAATGTTTATAAGAAATGATACAATTTATGAAAATGGATGTATTTATTCTGAAGATAGTAATTGTTGGTGTGCTTTTATACATGTGAAAATTAATAGCATAAGTTTGTCGATCAGTTGTTTATATAGGTCACCTAATGGTAGTTTAGCAGCTTTCTTAAGTAAGTTGGACGATATTATTGAAGAAAATATGAACATAAATAAAAAATGTATATTGGTAGGAGATTTTAACATAAATTATTTTAATAAAGATGAATTTTACTGTAAAAAACTAATAACTCTTATACAATCACTGGGGGTAGAGCAGGTGATCAAGGAAAGTACAAGAATTTGTGAGAATGTGAGTACTCTTATTGATCTTGTCCTTACAAACACTAATAAGTTAGAATATAAAGTATTTTATACACCAAAGATCAATGATCACTTAATTATAGGTATTAGCTTATCACTTATTAATTAAATATTGAGCTTATAAACTGTGATTGGAATTTCGACTCTACTAATATTAATGTGATATATAATGATTTATATGATAAATGTAAAGCTGTGATAGAAAATAAGTATCCTATAAGACAAATAACCCGTAAGAATGAAAATGTTCCTTGGTATGATAATGATGTTAGGGCAAAGGCATTTGAGCGTGATAGGGCATATAGAAATTATGTAAACTATAGTAATGGTGGTAATAGTATAAATTTATGGAATGAATATAAGATGAAGAGAAATGTAGTTGTAAATTTGCTAAAGCAAACAAAAATTAAATATTATGAAAGTATGATTGATAACAATAGAAATGATTCAAAGGAAATGTGGAAATGCTTAAAGAAATTAATAAGAAATAAAGACCAATATATAAACTATAAACAAATTAACTTTGGAATGGATGAAAGTAAAGTGAATGAGTGGATGAGTGAATGCAAAGAATGAAAGGGAGGCTGCATGTTTGTTTAATACTTATTTTACAAAGAGTATTGAAGAAATAGTATCTAGCTTTACCAACTACCAACTCTCATGAATGGTCTGATAATAGTTTACCTGCATTTGAATGCTGCATGAGTAAATTTCAGCCCTTAACAATATGTGAACTAAAACAAATAATATTTTCCTTAAAAACCTGCAAAAATTTAGATAATGTACTAAATTCACAATTTTTAAAGAAAACTTTTGAGGCAACTGGCTATGCTGTTCTTAATGTTATTAATTCTTCATTAAAGAGTGGAAGCTTTCCTAAAAACTTAAAAATTAGCTCTATTACACCTGTCCCAAAAACTCAAATTAAATCAGAAGTATCTACATATCGACCAATCAATACACTGCCTTGTATAGAGAAGGTACTTGAAAAAGCCGTTTAAAACCAAATAATTGAATACTTTAATAAATATAATCTTTTTCTCAGCAATCAGTCTGGGTTTCGAAAGGGTCACTCATGTGAAATAGCAATACAACTTACTATCTCGAAGTGGAAACTAATTATTGATAACAATAAATTTGTAGTAGCTGTATTCTTAGACTTTAGAAGAGCTTTTGAAACTATAGACATAGATTTGTTAATTAAAAAATTGAGGTACTACGGTTTTAAACAAAATGTTATAAAATGGTTTAACGAATATCTCAAAAAAAGAACTCATTATGTGCAGTTAGGCCAAAGTAAATCAACAGAACTACCTAATTGTTTTGGTGTACCACAAGGCAGTGTACTTGGAGCATTATTATTTATTATTTTCATCAATGATGTAAATTATGTTGAGGGTCTGGAATTTATTAGTCTTTTTGCAGATGATACGTTAATTGTATGCAGTGGTGATGATATTATGGAGGTTGTTAGAAGGATGCAGTGTTTGTTAAAAAGAATTGAGATATTTTTATATGCTAACAAGTTAAAACTTAATGCGAGTAAAACAAAGTCAATGATAGTCTCTAGCCAATATAAATTAAATAATATAAGTATGGAAAATTTGAAACTAAAAGTTAATAATGAATGCATCAAATGGGTCAATGAAATTAAATATCTTGGATTTATACTGGATAACACACTCTCTCTGAAACCTCATTTTCAATATATTTGGAAGAAAATATCTAAAAAATTATTTTTCTTTAATAGAATTAGCAAAGATCTATCATTATTTTCAAGGATCACTGTATTTAGAAGTATAATTCAGCCCCATTTTGACTACTGTTCAAGTGTTTTATATTTAGGTGATAAAGGATCAATTCAATCATTGAAAATTTTGTATAACAGAGGTATGAGAACAATTCTTTGATGCAATCGCTACACACCAATTGAGATGATGTACTCTACTTTAGGTTGGTTTTCAGTTCAACAAAGGCTTTACTACCTTACTACGGTTTTCATTTTTAAATTAAAAAAAGGAATGCTGCCTGCATATTTTAATGAATATGTTACATTGAGGGGTCAAGTTCATTCATATACCACGAGAAATATTGAAGATTCTGATATTCAAAAACCTAATAAACATAGCACAATGACATCCCTGTTTTTGAATGACAAATGTATGAATGAATTTAACCATCTTCCCCCCAATGTTAAGAATGCAGTGACAGTTCAAATTTTTAAAAAATTACTGAAGACATATATTTTACCTGGATAAAAAAAATAATTTTTAATAAATCTGTATGTGTTGTATATTGCATGTATTGTATATTGTATGTTACATTTAATTAAGCAAATTCATATTTAAATATTGTTAGTAGGATTTCTTCTATTTCAATAAAGAATTTCAATTTCAAGATTAGCGAATCAACTATACCAAGAGAGTTATAGGGGAAGCAATTCTGTGAAAAGATGGAAAGTTTACATACCTGGGAGTAGAAATAGAAGATGGAGAAACAAGTAAGAGAATATCGCAGGCAAACAGAGCTTGTTTTGCCCTCTCTCATATATTTCAGTCTAAAAGTGTCCACAGAAATATAAAGATGAGAATCTATAAAACTTTAATTAGACCAATAGCATGCTATGGCAGTAAAGCATGGGTCCCAAAAGAAACATCCAAAAACCAACTCGACACATTCGAAAGGAAAGTACTGAGGAGAATACTGGGACCTGTTAGGGAAACGGAATCTTCAGAAGCCGATACAACAATGAGCTTTATCAACTTTATAAGGAAACACCCCCGTCAGACTTCACTAGAATACAAAGATTGCAATGGGCAGGATATGTGATAAGCATACGAGACGATAGGCTACCACAAAGAGCACTGAACACTAGAATGCAGGAAAAGAGACTGGTTGGAAAGCCAAGAAAGAGCTGGGAACATTCAGTAAACAGTGATACACAAGCCTGTTTAGGAGTCCATGAACGGAGAAGAGCAGCCACAGACAAACGAGGGTGGAGGCAAAAAATAAAGTAAGCCAAGGCTCAATTTGGGCTGTGTAGTGCCGTAGAAGAATTCTATGCTCAGGATATGCTCCAAATAGAACACAAACTAAAGCAAATAAAGGAGAAACACCTGTGGAATAGCTGTTTATGATGGAGAAATGGAAACAAAAAGTCTCACGTAATAAAAAAAACGTCAAATTTGGCTACAATAACTTGCAATAATTCTTGCCATATATTTCGGTCTAAAAGTGTCCACCGAAATATAAAGATGAGAATCTATAAAACCTTAATTCAACCAAAACCATGCTATGTCAGTGAAGCATGGGTCCTGAAAGGAACGTACAAAAACAAACTCCGCACATTCAAAAAGAAAGTAGTGATGAGAATACTAGGACCTGTGAGGGAAACGGAATCTTCAAAAGCCGATACAACAATAGGGAACTTGCATAAATTTTTAAATTCGAAAAAAATGTTATAAATCACAACACAACATAATTTAAAACATGTATCAAAGATAAAAAAGTTTTGTTTGTCTTTCGTTTGGCCCCTAAAGACGATTAAAAATTCAAATTAAAACAGGTGGTCCAAAACGCTTCGTGACGTCACTTGGTTTTACATTTACATTTTTCCAATAAAGTAAACAGAATTTTAAATTAGACGTTATAAACGTCAGTAGAAAATACATTTATGTGACGTTATAAGTGTTTTTGATCGTTTGAACTATTCATAGAAAAATTCGTACTTTTACAAAATGGTTTTATTTTCAGTAGTTAACCTTCGTTCCTTTCTTTCAAAAACAGTATAAAACTACAATTTTAACAAACTGGTATATATTATTACAATGACATACGATAAATGTCATTAGAATATAAATATTTTTGACTTATTCCACGACGATGAGCTTGCCAAATACCCAAGTAGGTGGAGGCCAATAAACTAAAGAAGGAGAAGAAGAATATACCTAAATATAAGGTTGTGTCTAGGTATACGTTACTGTGTACGCAAATAAAAAAGTTAGAGTGTCAGTGATTTCTTATTTTTTATTTGTTTAGTGTTTGTTTTTAAATTAACTACGGAGTGTGGACAATTATTTAGTTCTTTTAATGGGTTTAAGAACATTTTAAAACAGTACGAAAAAGATAAGAGACTATAAATTACTATATATTTTTTTTAGTTATAAATGAAATAGTATGTATTACCGTAAAAGATTAAAATAAAAAGAAGATCTAAAGCTTTCACAATAATAATTAACTTGTTCTGAAGCTATTATCCTTGTGGCATTTTTGTAATCAACTATTCTAAATGGGAACTAAGCCACAATTTAACCAAAAAATGATTTTATTAACGTTTCAATGTCTAAATCGGACGTCATTGTCAAAATACAAAATATTATTAAATTAAACAAAAATGGTGTTGCTTAGTAAAAAATTTTTCTAATAATTTATTTAATCTGACTAATTTTTGTATTTTGACAATGACATCCGATTTGGACGTCAAAACGTTAATAAAATAATTTTTTTAGTTAAATTGTGGCTTATTTCCCATTTAGAATAGTTGATTATAATAATTAACTTACGTATAAAAATTATTTTAGCAATATTTTGTACTTGTCATATCAACTAAATACATATATTTATTTTGCTAACCTAAATATATTTATACTTTTATATATACATTGATTTATTACAATTAAGTTTGAAACATCTAAATAGTTCTGCTTCCCTTCCCTTAACAAGTATTTTTCTATCAAACAAACACTAAACATATCAAAATAGCATGTACCAAAATATACAGTCGCTGCGCACATTAAATAATGAAGTCACTGGCTTGATCAAGTTTAATTCGCGTGTACCTAACTTTTTTATTTGCGTACACGTTAGAGTGTACCTAGACACAGCGAAATATAACCATAATAATAACTAATGTAAAACTATGTGATGTCACGGGTCGTATGAACTATTTTATACTGCTGAAGACTTTAAATATGTACTTCTAAGTTATTACGAGTTTTTGAAGCATGAAATTTTGGAAATCTCATTTTTAAACAAAACTGAACATTACTATGTAACAAAAAAAAATGTGCAAGTTCCCTATTAGCTTTATCAACTTTATAAGGAAACATCCCTGTCAGACTTCATTAGAATACAAGGATTTCAATGAGCTGGACATGTGATAAGAATGGGAGAGGATAGGCTACCATAAAGAGCACTGAACACTAGAATGCAGCGAAAGAGACTGGTTAAAAAGTCAAGAAAGAGCTGGTTAGACACAGTGAACAGCGACACACAAGCTCTTTTAGGAGTCCATGTATGGAGAAGAGCAGCAACAGACAAACAAGGGTGAAGGCAAAATATAAAGGAGCTCAATTTGGGCTGTAGTGTCAAAGAAGAAAAATTCTATGCTCAGGATATGCCTCAAATAGAACACAAACTAAAGCAAATAAAGGAGAAACACCTGTGAAATAGCTGTTGATGATGATGATGATGGAGAAACGGAAACGAAAAGCCTCCCATAATAAAAAAAAAAACATCAAATTTAGCTACTAGGTACTACTTACAATAATTCTGGACCTTTTCTAAAAATTCCGTGACGTCACAAGTGCCATTAGATGATTACACAACAAATGTGATGTATATTTTGGATAGGAATTTTAACACCTGGCCCCCTAGTTAGACTGGTTTGACTCGATTAACTATTACAAAGCAAAAAAAAATCCAATTTAAAGATTAATAGAGCATTGCCTCTACGGGCCATAGGGATATTTTTTATTTTTACAAATTAATACAAAGGGGCTTAACAACAATGGCGTCCAGAAGCCGTACATTTCCACAGACCGGCTTTTAGATTTTGATACTGTGTATGATTTCGAAACCTTGTTGATGGATTATATGGAAATGTATGCTACAACGGGTATTGTCTTATCTAATACATAAGACAACAAAATATTGATAAAAAATAGAATTGGTGAACTAAATATATTACTTACATTGTTCATTGTTATCGACGACACAATAACACGTAAATATAAATTCAATAGTTTGATTATCGATTCATTTTTTCGGTAGAATATGCCCCTGCAGATATCAAACTTTATAACTCACAAACAAAACAAACTTTCACTTTCTCTTCCATTAATCTGCATGCTACAGCTGAAACGCTACACACGGCCACCAGTCAGGGTTGCCAGCAGGGTTGCCAACGACCGAACCTCGTTTTCTACTAGATTTATATATAAAACCTACCAAATTCTACTAGATTGAGGATAAAATCTACCAAAAATTCTACTAAATTATTTGCTCACAAATGACACATGACAGCCAAAAAAGAAGAAAAAAATGACAGATGACTGCCCAAAAAAAGAAGAAATGACAGATGACAGCCGAAAAAGAAGAAGAAATGACAGATGACAGGCTATTTTGTTATATACAAATATACAAAAACCATTTTTATTTAAAATATAATAATTTTTATAAATATTTACATGAACAACATAACTGAAATTTCTAAAAAATAATTTAAAAAAATGTTAAATACTTATTCTATAGAAAAATATATCCTCTCTAGGAGAAAGTGGTGAAAACAAGAGAAACAAGTTACATTTTAACTAATACCATTGTTTAAGAACTACCCTTTTTTAAACAATGCTAATACATTTTGTACATTTAATTTTTTTAAAGTCTCTTTCTTGTGCTTAACACAGTTTACTATCCAAAATTTTACTTTTAGTTTAGCGTTTCGAATTGTAAACTTATTTTAATGTAAAACTATAGCTTGTTTCCAGTAAAAATAGTGTATTAAAGTTCGTTTCTAACACTCAATAAACCCCAACCACAGATTAACATAACATAATGTTATGTTAATCTGTGCCCCAACTGATAAAATGCTGCAAGCATTGGCAATTTCATTTGATTGCACATATCACAAGAACATCCTCTCTATTGATTGTAAGAAGAAATAGGTAGGTAAAAATAAGTTGTATTTAACTGAAAGGAAAGTTCTACATATTAAACATGTAAAAGATAACTATAAGTTCTAGGCAAAAAAATTTTAAATAGTATATATGTACAAAGTTAATTTTTAACTTAAAATATTTTCGATTTCCTTTAATTCTAAACCCACAATGGTATGTTTCTGTCTTTTGTAATGTCTAAAGGTAGGTATATCGGAATTAAAATAACATTTGTATATATTTTTTGCTCCTTGTGAACTTTTATTTACAATCAATTTCTTAAAAGTTTTAAGCAAGTTTGAATGAAATTTTAAGCAAGGAAGGATGATGATCCAATGATGCTTCGTCTTATAGGTTTATTTCACTGTTGTATTAAATCTTGTAGCCACGTTTGCTTGAATCTTCTGATTATCGGTCCATTGGTAGATATGTTTGATCAGTTCGTTATCTTGGTTTCTTGTTCGACTTTCATGGTTGGTAGCTGTATTTCATCTATGTGTATTTCTTCATATTACGAAGGGAATATTCAGGTTAGTGTGAGATTACTGACATACCAGGGTGCGCCAGTAATTGATCTAAGGACTTTTGATTGAAATTGTTGTATGGTTGTAATGTGTGTTAATTTAGCACAATCCCAGAGATGGATACCATACATCCTAATTGATTTCAACATGGCTTTGTATAGTACAGTGGAACCTCGATTATCCGTCAGGGCACCGGACCAAGGGTATGACGGATAATCGAAAAGACGGTTAACAGAACATTAAAAAATACAAAATTCATAGTACAGCTCTCAAATTTTATTTGTATGTTTTGTTTGACAATATAATAGGTCTGGATCCCGCGTATGAAAAAAAAGTTGATTAATAGCAAGCTGAAAATTTGTTAATAGCTTAAGGGTGTCTAATCGGACAAACTTTGATATATGGGAATACTGAAACAGGGGAAGTTTTAATTGTGGAACAGGTTAAAAATTTGGAACGGTCATACCACAAAAACGGCACATGTATTTTGTCCGACAGAACAGACTTAAACTCTCCGAACAGAGATTAAACTCTCATGCAAAAATCAGACTGCTATTTATCACCAAATGGGCGTTTTAATGAGTGGAACATGTAGAATATATCAAATGACAGGAATTATGACAGGTGATAAAAAGCAGTCTGATTTTTACATGAGAGTTTAATCTCTGTTCGGAGAGTTTAAGTCTATTCTGTCGGAAAAAATAAATGTGCCGTTTTCGTGGTCTGACCGTTCCAAATTTTTAACCTGTTCCACAATTAAAACTGCCCCTGTTCCAGTGTTCCCATATATCAAAGTTTATCCGACTTGACACCCTTAAGCTATTAACAAATTTTCAGCTTGCTATTAATCAACTTTTTTTTCATACGCGGGATCCAGACCTATAAGAGAGATTTGTGTTCGTACAATCTAATCAATTTGTCAGCTGTAGTCTGTGTCAGCTTCTGAATCTGCTTCCTCCGCCTCTGTTGCCATTTCAACGATTTCATCATCTGTCAACAATGGATAGCTTTTTGCGTCCTCATCACAAATTAACCATTCTTTTATGTCATCTTTAGGCCACGAAAACAAAACAGTTAATTCATTCTTAAAATATGGTGATAGCAAAACTGTACATTTCAGCGAATTTCACTTGGCCTATCGACTTATCGCAATGCTCAAACAAAATGAATTTATGACTCATTTTTTACTTCTGTAGTCAATACAACTTATGTACGGACCCTGACGGTTAACAGAGGTGACGGTTAATGGAGAGACGGATAATCGAGGTTCCACTGTAGTAATTTGCTATTTAATGACAATTTGGATGTCCTACCAAGGAGCCAGTATATTTGTCTGAACTTGAGATCCAACTGCCTGCATTTCAGTTGGAGGTGTTTGTTCCCTGTTATCCTTTGGTTGATATGCAATCTAAGGCATTTAAGATGCAATGTAAATTAATTTGAATGCACAAATATCACGCTTGAGATGAGACATTGTGGAAAAGTCTAGGATTTGTTAAAATTCTGGATTCAAAAGTAGGAGTTCAATTCAACAGATATATAACATAAATGGTATTAACAATATAAACATGTTAATACAATAAAACAAAGCTTTAAGTATTTATTTTTTAAATTTTAATACTTTATGTATTAGAATCTATAAAGTTTTGAACTAAAAGTATTACAATTTCATTTGCATGCCACCAGCATTTGTTTATTTAAATGTGCTATAAAAAACCACCATAAAGCCAATTCCTTTACTATTATTTTTTTTGTCCTTTAAAACAATTTGTTTATTCATACATTTTTGCTAGTTGTGGAAGTTCTTTTAACGGAATGTGATATAACATACTTTAAATGATACTTTAAATCATTTCAAATCAAACACCAATATCATGTATGTATTTATAAATTTATTAACAAACTGCAGTCCAAGAAAAATAATATATTATCAACATTAACCATTTACAGTAAAACCTCCGTTAATCGAAATAATTGGGGGGTAGGCCATTTTGGATAACAAAAATTTCAGTAAAAAATTACATTGTTTTTTGTATTATTATTTTATCAAATTACATAGTATTGGAGAGATGTAGCTACAAAACATCATTGTCAAAGGGAAACACAAAAGAAAATAGATTTCTTTAAAAAAACACTCAACATGTTCATTTTCCTTAATTTTATTGCTTTTTGTTTAATTTACTTTTTATTGACAAAATTATTGAAACTGTCAGCCATTTCGGTTTAACAATGTTTTGGTTAACGGAGGTTTTAATGTATTTGCCTTAAATGGCAACATTTTAAAACAAACACAGACGCACAAAAAGTTGCACTAGATTTTCTCCTGGTTAAAAATGTATAAATGTACTGCCATAGCTTGTTGGATTAAATAACCACAGGCTCAGTTGCCAGTATTTCAATGTTTTCTCTAAACAACTGCAATATTTGTAAAGCTGATACTATTTGAACAAAAGGTATCTTGCATTGCATCTCATTTCACATATTAATATGAAAAATCTCTTTAGAATACCAAACCTTCTTTCAATAACAATTGAAGCAATAATTTATGATTGATTAAACAGCACTTTAACTGCTGTCTGAAGATTCTGCAATGGTGTCATTTCATTAGGTAGTTGAGAACTGGATATTTCCTAACAATACACTGTCCATAAATTCCTCATTTTATATACTCATAATATGCAAAAGTATTTAACAACTAAAATAGAGTATTTCTGAATACACTTCCAGTAGGATGAGTATTATGATGGGTTATGTTGTTCTTTAAATGACAAAATACTAATTAAATTCAACGTTTTAGTCTTTTCCATGATCTTATTTTACTTTTTATCTATATTACAGGTAACTAATAGAATTTTAGCACATTTTAGAAGTTATTTTTACAAATTTACAAAAATAAAAATATGTAATGTCATTGTCATTTGTCAAAATAAAAGATTCCTTTACTTACAACCAAATCCTACTAAAATCTACTAAATTTTCTACCAGATTCTAAAATCTACTAGATTTAAAATTTTCCCACTAAATCACAAGAAATTCTACTAGATCTAGTAGAAAATCTACTAAATTGGCAACCCTGGTTGCCAGGTCAGTTTTGATGTCGTCAGTAGTTTTGCTTTCAAAAAATCAGTAGCCATCAGTAGATTTTTTGAAGCCATTTATAATAAAAAAAGCTATAAAACCTGTGTTAACGGCCACCTGTTAAAATCGGCCAGTTTTTAAATAACGGCCAGTTTAAAACTCTCAAAACTAATTATATTATGTAGATTCCCTTATATTTATGTACTGGTATCGATGGTCACCTCTATATTACGGACGCGGCCAAGTAACAAAGTAATCTCATAATTTTAAAGCCTTCATAGAAATTTACATAGATAGGTACTATTTATTTATTTATTTGGTCTTTTATCTAATATATAGTGAGCGCGTAAAGGCCGCGTCTCACCATCAAATAATTTGATCAAACAGTTTGAGCAAACTCCGGACTCCGGAAGTACGTCAAAGTGACGTCACAATTGCAGTTTTTTTTAAATTCTAAAAATCTGTGCTCTCACTATCAGTCTAGTTTGATCAAGTTTTTTGTATTGAGTTGTCTAACTTGTCTGTACTTTATTTAAAATTAAAATTTTTCATTATTATTCACAATGAACACTCAGGATGTGACGTCACTAACTATCACTTTCAGTTTGCTCAAACCAGTTTGATCAAATTATTTGATGGTGGGACGCGGCCTTGAAAGTTGAAATAAAATAATTTTTTTGTGAATGGGTGACTTTGAAGAAAAATCCCGAAATGGGTCATTTTTAATTTTTAGATTATGCTTTTTTGGCGTATATAGCGATGATTTTTTTAAATAAGAATAGGATCGTGTGCTCGCTTATTTAAAAGGTTGTTCAATTCTCTATTCAGTGTAATAAACATTTATTGCTTCAAACATTAAAATAATTTTGTATAAAGGGTACAAAAAAATTATTGAATTAAATTAATTGACATAAAAAGGAGAATGTAGGTATGTAATTTACTTAATTCAAAATACATTACTGTTGCCAGAAAACATCAAAAAATATTTATTTGCTAAATAAATATTGTTTTTCGCTTAAATTCAATGTTAAAGCTTCCACCCACCTACCTCTTAGAAGTTTGAACATTTAATTTAAGCGAAAAGTAATGTTTATTTATCAAATAAACATTTTTTCTCTTTTCTCAAAGCAGTAAAATGTATTTTGAATTAAATTTCATACATTCTTCTTTTAATTTGTGTCAATAAATGTATTTATTTTTTTGGACACCCTGTATAAATAATTGTAGGTATTAATGTTTATATTCATTAGTAGAATGGCAGAGGATAGGATAGTACAATACTTACAATAGCATGAGATAAGTCACCAAATGGACGAAGAAGTATTGGCAGACCAAGAAAAAGATGGTGCGATAACTTAAATAATTTAGGAGGCTAATATTGTAGAAGAAACAGGCTTTAAAGCCTACATCCAAGAAGGAAGAAGATGTTTATATTACTGAATAGATAATTGAATAACCTTTCAAATAAGCTATTGTTTATTTTTTAAGCAAGAGGAGTGATTCAAATTTACCCCGTAATGCTTGTTTCTAATTGGTCCAACCGCAGGCCAGTTTACTCCACTGTTATTAAATTTTCACACTTACGACATTTATGAAATTTTGGCACTTCTGTCATTTTATAGGTTAATTAAGTATATCGACGATTTTTGATGTTTTCTGCATTATTCCTTTAATTTTTAGATTTTTAGTTTACTTTTATATAAAAACAGTTGTTTTAGAACTCTTCAGAGATGTATTGAAAAATAAAATAATAAAATAAATCATATTAAGACCATAATAAATTTTATTTCTAAAAATCTTCTTTCTATATTTTCCAGTTTGTTAAATTTTGAAAAAATATATTTTTATTATTTTGATTTTTTAATTTTAATCAACCTATACTAGGTACACCACTGGCAACGCCACTTTGACGCAAAAGGTGCATTTTAAACGAGGTAAAAATTTTTAAAAATCGGCCAGCCTGTAAACTATTCACTGACCCTAAAAACTGTACCTCTATTCATCAAATAGTCATAAATCTTATCCAAGGCGTCACAATACCCGATAGTTTGGTTGTATCAGTGGAAACACATGGCACATATGTCATAATATGTCTATTGAAAACAAAGCAATTATCTCTCAACCCAAGACTCCCTATGTTTTCTTTGTAGCCACTTGACATCCTTATTAAGTACCATGAAAATTCTAAACATCCCATAATAGGTACCGACTACCGACTATTTATAGAAATTTAGGTTAAAGTGAAACGAAAGAAGATTAACACGTTGTTGGACGTTGAATTTTGAATTTTTTTAGATTTTTCAGTTGAAGTTTCAGTAGATCGGTAAATTGGAGTTCAAATCAGTAGGTTTTATACAGTTTTCAGTAGGTCAGTAGATTAAAGTTCAAATCAGTAGGTCTACTGAAAAATCAGTAGACCTGGTAACCCTGCCACCAGTGCTGCCGCTGAAAAATTTAGGAATGTACTAGAAGTCTTCATAAAATGTACTAGATTGTACTCACTGTCGCCAACGACGGAAAAATGACACTTGACAGCCCAGAAAAGAAAAAAAATGACAGATAACAACCCAAAAAGAAGAAATGACAGAATATTTTGTTAGATGTCAAAATAAAAGACAAAGAAAACAACAAAAACTAGTTTTATTTTTTATTTATATAATATACAGTAAAACGTAAAACCTGTCAGTAACGGCCACTAAAAATGAAAGGACTGTTGGCCGGTATTGCCAGTTTTTTAGTCTACATAATATAATTGGTTTGTGGAATTTTTTAACTGGCCGTTTTAGTACAAATGGCCGGTAACACAGGTTTTACTATATTTACATTAAAACAACATAACTGAAACTTTAAATACTTATTCTCACTCTAAAAATATAGAAATCAAGAAGTGTAAGTTCTAATAAAAAAATATATACATTTTTAGATGAAATTTAAGAAAAAATACTCTCAGTCGAGTACTAAATCAAATACTTAAAATATTTCTTGTAGAATATTGACTAATTAACGCGGCTAGACTATTTTTTGTGTATAAACATAAACCACAATAAATATGGAGGAGCCAAGACGCAAGTCGCAAACGGCACAACGGCAGGCGTAATAAAGTGTAAACTAAGAACAGAGTTGCCAGATAACTAAAAAGACAGTTCACACAACCAACACAATAACCAAAAAAGTCACTAGAAAAATCACCAAATACATAATACATCTCCTTTATTGGTTGATATCTGTATAAAGTGAAGAAAATAGATTGTGTAATAAATGTACTAGAAATGGGTGGATAATTTACAAAATGTACTTTCGTACTCGCTCGCTAAAAATGTACTAGAAATAGTACAATTGTACTAGAACGGCAGCACTGACGGCCACACGGGCGCTGGCGCTGAGGTAGGGATAAATTTTACAACCCATTCCGCGATGTTGCCAAATTTTTAATCAGGATCGGAATACTAAACGCGGCAGATTTAAAAAATATGTCATTACAGGTTCTAAAAATATTTTGTCTATAATGTCCATATTTATTGAATAATCCATTGAATTACTACATCCTAACACTTTTTTAATATCTTCTTCCTAAAAGTGAATCAAATGTATTTTTTCTAACTCGATAATTAATTACATTAGAAATAGAGGTATAAAATAATATAAGTTCACATACAGAGAGGATCTAAATTATGGAATAATTTTCTCTAAAATGGACGACTTTAGAGAAAAATCCCGAAATAGGTCGATTTTTATTTTCAAATTACAATTCTTTGCTATCTATTTCATTGACCATTCTATTGACCATTCTAGCACGAGCCATCGCACGAGACGGTTGTGTTATTGTATTCGTTCCTCATTGTAAAAGCTAATTATTTTAAAATGTATGTGAATGTGTTTTATTCTAATTATATTATTATCGTTTATTAAACTAGTAAAATGCAAAAAGAAGTTGGTCTATTATCGATTAACGTAATATCGGTTTTTTGTGCTTCATTGTCGCTCGGTGTTATCGGCAGTCAGTGAAAAGAAACAAAAAATAATAATAATAAACCTCAACCTGTTAGTCCAGGAAATAAATACAAAAATTTTTACTAAAGTGAATGTTACAGCAGTGAAAGATGCAAGGAAATAGCGATGGTGTACCTCCAGTTACGACTAACTCTGGATACAACTACCAACCACAATGCCCTACAACTATACCAAGTATGCAGGCAAGTACATATATGCTTTCTAATGTAAACAATATGCCATTACATCCCACTCATATTCAACCTATGATGTATCAACAGCAATACAACCACATGATGCATCCTGTGCAAACATATTACATGGGATTATCAAATCAAATCCAAAACCAGCCAATTCAAATAGCTGAAACTCTGCACCCACAACATGATTCAAACAGTAATGCACAAAATCAATGGAAATCAGGGGAACTAAACTCCGAATACTACAGTGACTCAGACATAAAGGGAGACGTAGATATACAATCAATCATCAGCGCAGACTCAGTAGTAGATAGACCAAACGACTTCCAAGAAGTAAGAAGCAAAAAGAGAAAGATATTACCAAATAGCCCAAAAGAAACAAGAAAACGCCCAAATCATGAAATCAAAACCCAAAACCGTTTTGAAAAGCTAACATCTATAACGTCTACAGAAAAAAACGAAACTAGTAATGATATTACCCCTCAAGAAAACAAGGAGAAAGTACCACCATTTATTCTCCACTACGTTGAAAAAATACCTCCATTAATCAAAATATTAAATAATACAATAGCGCAAAAAGACTACTATTACGAAGTACTTAAAGGAAATAAAATAAAATTGCAGGTAAAGTCGTTAGAAAACTACAAAAAAGTCAAAAAAGTACTGGATGACAATAAAGTAATACGACACACATATACATTAGAAGAAAACAAGAAATTCAGAGTGGTACTACGTAACCTGCACCATACCACTGATCATAATGAAATAAAAACTGCATTACAGGAAAAAGGACACACGGTGCACAGTGTAAACACCGGATACTTAAAAAACCAGCAAGGTTCCACAAAAAATCTTTTCTTCATTGATCTTGAAAAGAAGGAAAATAATAATGAGATATTTAATATCACCTTACTGTTAAATGCAGTAATAAAATTCGAGGAACCCAAGAAAAAATCCAAACTGGTACAATGCATGAGATGTTGCTGCTATGGACACACTAAAAGCAACTGCACACGTCCAATGAGATGCTACAAATGCGCTGGAAAGCACGACTACAAAACATGTGAAAAGAAAAAAGAGGATGGTAGAGATCCAAAATGCACATTATGCAGTGGAAACCATCCTGCCACTGCAAAAATCTGCAAAGTGTACCAAGAAATAATCAAAAGACGTTTCCCAAATGAAAACATAGTACCAGTAGCATTACAAACACAACGACAACAACAACAACAAAAGAAGCAGCTTATGCCTTTAACCCAATCACACCAAACGATCCCGCAACAAACAAATCCACAGATCCCACAACAACCTACTCCACAAAATGTACAAGCTGCACCAACACCCCAACAACAATACAGGCCAACATATGCACAAGTTACCAGTGACAATAATATATTATCCATTCTTCAAAATACAATTACAAACCAACAACAAATAATGAACAAAATGGCAGCACAAATAAAATCACCTAGAGATCAACTCACACAACTAACAAATCTCTTAATTAGAAATGGCCCAACTGTATAAAATTGCCCTTTGTAATGCAAACGGCCTTGCCAAACACAAACAAGGAGTAGAAGTATTTCTTGCGCACAACGACATTGACATTCTTCTAATATCAGAATCCCACTTTAACAGTAGTTCTTACTTTAATATTAAAAATTATTTAATGTACCACACAACACATCCAGAAGCTGACAGGATAGCCAGAGGAGGAACGGCAGTGCTCATTAGACACCAAATTAAACACTATGAGTTACCTAAATTCAGTAAAAACTTTCTACAGGCAACCAGTATCGTAATTGAAGATTGGCTAGGTCCATTAACAGTATCAGCGGCATACTTCCCACCAAATTACCCACCAAATAAACAAGAGATGGAAGAATACTTCTTGTCTTTAGGTCACAGGTTCCTAGCAGGAGGTGATTACAATGCGAAAAACATAGCATGGGGCTCAAGACTAACAGCGCCAGGTAGAGGTAGAGTACTATATAACATCATCCAAGAACTGCAATTGAGTTACCTATCCACAAATACTCCAACGTACTGGCCTAAGGATCCAGCTAAAATACCAGACCTACTTGATTTCTTCATAGTTAAAGGCATAGGAGCTGGTTACCTAAATGTAAATAATAGCACAAGTTAGTGCCACAATTATAGAAAAAGAACTTCCTGTAATGCTGTTCAACAAGAATACCAATTGGGAACAATATAGAAACCAAATTAATGCAGAAATTGACTTAACAATATCATTAAAAACAAAAACAGAAATTGAAACTGCAGTAAATCAATTAACAAACATCATCCACACTGCTGCGAAAAATGCAACACCAGAAATATCAAATCACAAAAAAAAACAACACTGCCCAGTAATAATAAAAAAGAAAATAGCTGAAAAAAGAAAACTCCGAAGGATTTGGCAGCGCAATAGATACCCGACAAACAGGATAAATTATGACAAAGCTTCTAGAGAATTGAAAGAGCTTATTAACAATATAAAGAATGCATCATTTAACGAATACTTAGAAAATCTGACAAGTACAGAAGATACAGACTATTCGTTATGGAAAGCGGTTAAGAACTTAAAAAGACAAAATGAACAAATTCCTCCGATTCGTAAAAGAGACTGAACATGGGCACGCACTGACGAGGAAAAAGCAAATACCTTCCGAGAATATCTGGAGGAAGTCTTTCAACCTCTTCCATCGCAAAATACGCCTGAAATAGAAGCTAAAATCAAAGAAACTCTTGAAGCTCCATATCAAATGTCCCAAATTCCAAAACTCTTCAAGGTCAAAGAGGTACATGAGACAATAAGAAGAAACTTAAATCCAGATAAGGCTCCAGGGTTTGATCTGATCAAAGGCCGTCTTATTAAAGAACTCCCAAGAAAAGGGATTGTGCTAGTAACAACAATATTCAACGCGGTGCTACGATTAGGACACTTCCCTGCCCAATGGAAAGTTGCCGAGCTTATACTTATTCCAAAACCTGGAAAACCAATAAATGAAGTAACATCATACAGACCAATCAGCCTGCTGCCAGTTCTTGGTAAACTCCTAGAAAAGCTACTCATAACCCGACTGACTCCCATAATAGAAGAAAACCACCTGATTCCTGAACACCAATTCGGATTCAGAAAGGATCATAGCACAATTGAACAGATCCACAGAGTAGTGGACGAAATAAATGAAGTATTTGAGCAAAAAAGTTACTGCACGACTGCTTTCTTAGATGTGAGTCAAGCTTTTGATAAGGTTTGGCATAATGGACTACTATTTAAATTAAAAAAATCACTCCCCCACACACTGTACATTATTATGGAATCCTACCTAAAAGAAAGATATTTTACTGTAAGGTATGGACAGACAACATCAGAAATCACATTGATAAAGGCAGGGGTACCACAGGGCAGTGTTCTTGGTCCACTTCTCTATCTTATGTACACAGCTGATCTTCCAGTAAGCAACCAAACAATCACAGCTTCCTTTGCAGATGATAAAGCGATAATGGTCAAACACAAAGACCCAGTCATAGCCGCAAGAATTCTCCAACAACATCTAGTGAAAATACAGGACTGGACAAGAAACTGGAGAATCAAAGTCAATGAAGTAAAATCAGTGCAGGTTACATTTACCAAATGCAGAGGTACAGTGCCACCTGTTACACTAAATGGACAAGATCTGCCTTAATCTGACAGCGTTAAGTATTCAGGGATGCACTTGGATAAAGGACTGACCTGGAGAAAGCACATTTTTAACAAACGAAAACAACTTGGCTTAAAACTCAGCAAATACTACTGGCTATTGGGAAGACAGTCAAAGCTTAGTTTAAAAAACAAATTATTGGTGTATAAAGTAGCCTTAAAACCAATATGGACATATGGTGTACAACTATGGGGTACGGCTGCAAACTCAAACATAGAGATATTGGAACGCTTTCAGTCGAAGGTACTACGGACGATAACAAATGCACCTTGGTTTATACCTAACAGAGAAATCAGAGACGATCTTCAAGTAGCCACAGTAAAGGAGACAGTGAGTGAATACAGCAGCCGCTATTTGGTAAAATTAGAAAACCACCCTAATAATCTTGCACTAAACCTGCTGGATAATAGTGAGCAGACTCGGAGACTGAGGAGGCACAAACCACTGGAGCTACCACATAGGTTCTAAGCAGCAGTGAAGTGAAGTGTCGTGCAGTGCAGTGCAGTGCAGTGCGGTGAACTACTTACCCTTTCAGGGCACAGTTCAATAATTTAAAAGGCTAGTGGAGTCTTTGTTATCATTGGATAACAAATCCAAATTTATACTTACACCCCTTTGAACAAATAACTAACATGCTTATAATTTTTTTGTTTATTGATTGCATGTAGTGAATAACCTATAATAAAAAAAAATAAAAAAAAATCTATTTCATACTAGTGACGTCATCCATCTGAGCGTGGTGACGTAATCGATGATTTTTTTAAATGGGAATAGGGGTCGTGTGGCACCTCATTTGAAAGGGTGTTCAATTCTCTATACAGTAATATAAACATGAATATCATTATTTATACAGGGTGCCCAAAATAAAAATTTTTGAATTAAATTAATTGACGAAAAAAGAAGAATGTATGCAATTTATTTAACTCAAAATGCATTCTATCGCCGACAGAAAATAGAAAAAATGTTTATTTGGCAAATAAACATTGCTTTTCGCTTAAATTAAATGTTCAAACTGCCAAGAGGTATGTGGGAGGCTGTTTGTGATTTAAGCGAAAAGAAATGTTTATTTGTGAAATAAACATTTTTTTTCTATTTACTGACAGCCGTACAATGTATTTTGGCTTAAATAAATTACATACATTCACATTATTCTTTTTGCGTCAATTAATTTAATTCAAAAATTATTTTTTGCTAGTATAGTACTAGCAAAAAGGTAGTACCTGGTAAGTGTATACATACCAGTAATAAGCTAAATTATTGAATTTACTGAAGTTAAGATGTTTGATAACCTTATAAATTTTTTTGTGTTAAGCTTGTCATGCACGGGGAGCTATACTATAATATATCTCATATCACTCACTAGAGTAATGAGTGAGGCTGCATACACGGAACTATAATGTATAATATGGTTCCGTTTATGCAGGCTCACTCATTACTAGAGTAAGCGATATGAGATATAATATATATCTATTATAGTATACCTTCTGGTCAGTAACAAGCTTTATGGGGAAATAGAAAGATCATTAATATACATGTATCATTTTTTAATTTTTTATTTAATTGTCCTTTGTATAATTTAATTTTTAAATTTAATAAATCAATGAATTTTGTGTCTCTCTTCTGTCCTTTCATTTTCTCTGGCACGCTTGTGTTGTACCCTTTCCTCCTCTCTTTCTATCTGAAGCAATTGAGCTATGTTGAGTATTAGCGTTGTTCTTTCTTGTAATACATTCTCTAGTTTATTATTGGTAGCTTACTTCTGGAACTAGCTTTTTTTCTTTTAACAACGCAAGATTCCATCTTCTAGCTAGATGTTTGTCATATCTGTAACTAATTTTTTTATTTAGAAAAGCGAAAGGTATCTATTAACATATCAATGCCTCAGAAGCCAATCGGTGTAAGTCAGTAAGTGCTTAAAATGAGATACTAAGATGTTTCTGACAATAGTTGCTGACAAATACAGTCGGAAAAATGAAAGAATACCCATGAACGATCACATCAATCTGTCAATCACATATTTTGTATTTGCGGTTTTTTTTCATAAATAACAAACGAGAGAGATAGATTATTAGTAATCTGAATAATATGTGATTGATGTGATCGTTCATGGGTATTCTTTAATTTCTCCGACTGTAAACTGTCTTTATTTATCATAACATGGGTAACATATTTACAAACAAGGAAATAATAATATTTCTATATATAATAATAAGTGTTATATCCCATAAGTCATTTTTAGGGAGAATGTGACTTACACCGTTTGACTTCTGAGGCATCCAAATATTAAAATTAGGTTTTATTCCTGTTATTGGGATTCTTCAATTTACCATGTAAATTATCCAATCTTTAAAAATATTGTGTTTTGATATACATAGTTGGTTTTTAGCCCTAGTTTACTATTCAATATACCAGTTGGATGGATTATAAATCTGGAGAGTTTTGACAATGATTGATATGTCCATCTAGCCTAATTTTTCAGGAGAGAATTTGGAAAGGTTGAATCATGTTTTTCCAACTCAAAAACGAAAAGTAATCAACATAAGAAATCAAGTAATATATCAAGTTCTGCACCACCTAATACAGTAGAGCCCTGATTATCCGTCCTCCTCGGGACCGAAGGTGTATTGAAAAGCAGGGATAATCCGAACATGTATATCTTATGTATAATACATATGTACATATACACATACATATCTACCTACCATAAAAAGATAACAGAAAAAAATAAATCTTTCATTATGAGTCTCTCTTTCGTCATATAGAGTTTACGTCAAGTGATTTACGATGACGCTATTTTGATAAAACCTCAAAATTGCAACTTGGGTATGTAATAGTAATAATGTTCTACTGTAAGTTAAAAGGGGACATATCTTTTATACAAAAGATATGTGGGACAAAGGGGGTTTTACCTTCATCATACACATACCAAACTCTACCAACTTGAAGAAATGTTACTAAATAGCATATCAAGCAAATAATCTCATTCTGGCTAAAATCAAACACAACATCAAGTTTTGCCATACCACTACAGAAATATAGTATTGAATTTAAATAAAAGTTTTCCCCACATTAACATATTTTTACATCATTGAACAGTTAATATTAATAATCATATAATATGTACATATAATTATTATGTAAATTAGCTAGCTTGTCTTTATTTAAACTTGTCTTTGTCTTCTATTTTACATACAAATCAACAGTTTTCCTCTAACTTAAAATGGATTTACCTCTTGTTCAAGCTCTCCAGTAAATTTTTCAGCATAATCAATGTTTTCTTTTTAAAACAATATTGTTGTCTGATTAAAATATGGAAATGTATTTCTAAACCTTATGACTTTGTATACTTATTTTTTAAGTTGTAAATCTTTGATTTACTTACATTTCCTTCATTCCTTCTTCCAAAATGGAAATAAGGATAAAATCATCTTTGAATCTGATGATGTTAGGTTAGGTGAAAGCTGAAAATATAAAAATAAACACAAAAATCAGGTGTGTTCATAATCCAAACTTACTTTTAAAGCTTATCTACCGGATAACAAACGAAATATTTTTTACGTACCATCTAGGTATTTTTTATACAAGCAATTATTAAATTAGAAAAAATATATTTGATTCATTTTTAGAACATGTAAAGTAAAACAACATATTTTGACATGTTTTTAAATCTGCCGCGTTTCGATACTCATTAAAAATTTGGCAACACAGCGGAATGGGTTGTAACATCTATCCGTACCTCTGGCGCTGGATCTTTCAGACTTTCACAACTGTTACTGGAATGGGTAATGCAGAAATCGTCACGCGCAGGTCGCAAAATGAATAAGTACCAAGTCGGATATGACCCTATTCTTATACACCCAACTCGCATACAGATTAAGAATATATTTGATGGATAATAATTTTGTATTACAAATGGGAAGAAAAGAGAAGGAGAGACGATCTACTAAATAAAGACTAAACCTAAATACCTAAAGCCTAAACCTAAACACCTAACCTATTTATAATGCTGAAATTTACAGGTTTCAAGTTTTAATGTAGAGCATAATTATGTAGAGTAGAAACGCTGAAACCAAACTGGAGGTGAATCAGTAAATAATTTCTAGTATTTTAGAGAAGACAGCAATTGCAATTTTCAAGCTATCTAAAATCTGCCAAAATCTTTGTCACTCACTGACCATTAGGGGAGAAATGGCCATTAGGGGAGAAATATTAGCCCACAGGTCCAGTAATTGAAGAAATAATAAATTCCACTGATCACTGATAGAGAAGAGTAGGGGAAGTATGCCTGACAGGGCCGGCGATAACGGGCCTGCAAGGGATGCACTGCAGGCGGGCGCCCCTGTTTGGGGGCGCCAAAATGAGCTTTTTTTCTGCTGGTGTGATACAAAATATTAATTTAAAAGAAACTGAAGGGCGCCTATGCTAGTTTTGCAGGCGGGCGCCTGATACCCTAGCGCCGGTACGCATATTTACAGATGCTTGCGTGTGTAGACACCAGGGTGTTGAAATCAGTTAGGGTTTGGAGAAACGGTACATTTACAGATGCTAGCGCGTGATGACACCACGGTGTTGAAACCAGTTAGGGTTTGAAAAAACAGTACGTTTACAGACGCTAGCGTGTGTTGACACTAGGGTGTTAAAATCAGCTACGGTTTGGAAAAACAGTACATTTACAAATACTAACCGATTTGGACACCAGAGTGTTGAAACCAGCTAGCTTTTTTAGTGCTTATACATGCATAGATGCTAACGGCTATTGATTTTGATTTTATATACCTACTGTTCTGGAAAAATATTTAAGTGATTTAGGTATTAATGAATAATTAAACGTTGTTGGGATATAAACAATAATACAGAGAGAGTGTGTAATTTGGAATAAATTCAATATCTCAAATACTAATTGTTTTTTGAAAAATGCTCAGACCCGTCGATTAGTATTTCAAATTGTCCTTTTTGACATACAATAATAATGTATACAGGGTGTCCCAATTTAGAGATATGACGTCATCGTTGATTTTCTTAAATGTCAACACTGTCATTTTGATAGCTATTTTGATAGGGTGTGTAAAGTTATACACAACTGCAAAATATCAAATTTTTATTCTCCACCATTTACAAGATAATAGAAAATAACAAAGTTAGGTCTGTAATTTGGAATAAATTCAATAATTAAAATACTAATTGTTTTTTTGAAAAATGCTCAGACCCGTCGATTAGTATTTCAAATTGTCCTTTTTGATATACAATAATAATGTATACAGGGTGTCCCAATTTAGATATATGACGTCATCGTTGATTTTCTTAAATGTCAACACTGTCATTTTGATAGCTATTTTGATAGGGTGTATAAAGTTATACACAACTGCAAAATTTCAAATTTTCATTCCCTACCATTAACAAGATAATAAAAGATAACAAAGTTATGAAAAGCAATAAGTAATCAAATAATAATTGAATTTAATTATTTCAATTAAGCAAATGCTCATAACGTTGCCCATTGACAATATGACAATAATTGACAATATGACAACATTATGAGTATTTGCTTAATTGAAATAATTATTAAATTCAATTATTATTTGATTACTTGTTTTTCATAATTTTGTTATTTTTTATTATCTTGTAAACGGTAGTGAATAAAAATTTGGAATTCGGCAGTTGTGTTTACACACCCTATCAAAATAGCTATCAAAATGACAGTATTGCCATTTAAGGAAATCAATGATGACGTCATGTCTCTAAATTGGGACACCCTGTATACATTATTATTATATGTCAAAAATGACAATTTAAAATACTAATCGATGGGTCTGAACATTTTTCAAAAAAACAATTAGTATTTGAGATATTCAATTTATTCCAAATTACAGACTCTCTCTGTATATTACCACAAAAAAACAACATAAAAAATAATGTTGTTCTGAAGCTATGTGCTTGTGGCATTTTTATAATTAACTATTTAGATGGGAAATAAGCCACAATTAAATTAAAAAAATAATTTTATTAACGTTTCGACTCCAAAATCCGATATCGTTGTCAAAATACAAAATACTGCTAAATTAAATAAAAATGTTGTTGCTTACACCACATTCACATAGCAAATTCCCAACATAAACAAAGGCACGTGTTAACGATTCATCCAGTCATTCGTCAATGAGGCGGTTTCTCATTTTACAGGTCCTAAGTTGCCAGTCTGCATCTGCAAATTCAAATTGTATTTTTTAGCGTGTTGGTTTTTAAGATAATATTATTTTGTGTTATGTTATGTACTTTACAGTAGTTATTGTTAAGTTATTAATTAAGACTGGTCGTGTTTTATAGTTTTTTATAGTTAGTTATAAAGTTGGGTATATAGTGTGTAGTCTGTGTAGTGAACTTTTAGTATCCATAAACAAAGTATTTATTCATCAAAAGTAAAAATAGCTTGTGGTAATCCCTTTTATAAAGGTAAGAGAAACTTATATTTTAATTTATTGATGTTTCAAAAAGTTTCATTTCCTCTTCTGGACATGAAAAATATACAAATTACAGTTTCATAATAGTCCATTCACTCACGGTAAAATGTTACAAAATCTTCAAATTTTAAAGAACCGCTTAGATTGAGATGAAATTTGGCATACATATAGCTAATATGTCAAAGAAAAAAGTATCACTGTGCCGATGTGTGCTTTGGTCCTGGCAAAAATACACGTTCAAAATAAGGCCGGAAATGGATAAATTGATTAATTCTAAGCAACTTTTATTCTATAGCGGGTTTTCACTTTTTTCACAAAGTCAATACTTTTCGAGTTATTTGTGAGTGAATAAATATGTTCATTTTTCAACAAAATAACCACGTTTTTAGACGGTTTTTTGCAAATACTCCAAAAAGTAAATATTTATCGAAAAAGAAATCATTCTTAGCAAAAACATAACTTATAAATAACATAACCTTATAGTATGATGCTACTTTATTCAAAATGTTCACATTATGTATATTTCATTTAATGAATATTTTATTTTACCACATTTTTCTTAAGGACATTGGCGCAAAATTTCGCCTGTCAAAATGTTCAATGTGTTTTAAATGTATTCATTTTTTTTTCAAGTCGTGTGAATACTAATAAATATTTTTGAAAATTTTAAAGACAAAATGAAAGATTACATTATTATTGAGGGCCGAAAGTCCGTGAAAACTTCTATAATGTTTATTTTAATAAGTTACAGGGGTGAAAATAAAAGAGAAAATTTAGGGTGATGTTTAAATGCAAATATTTCACTAAAAAGAAACTTTTTATTTATTCTAAGGGACTTTTGACCCTCGGTAATAAGGTAATATTTTATTCTGCGTTTAAATTTTTCAAAAATACTTATTAGTTTTCTCAGGAATCGAAAAAAATGAATACAATTTAAAACACATTAAAAATTTTGACAGCCGATATTTTGCGCCTTTCCCCTTAAAAAGAACATAAAATTTTGTTTACAATTAAATTTCAAGCAATTCTTACGGTATTAGTTTCAAAAGTAAATATTTTTAAAAAACATATGATACACCTCAGTACGGCACTGTTTAGCTTCCACGTTCGTTTGTTTACAGTTGGGAATTTGTAAAGTGAATGGACTTTAGTAAAAAATTCTTCTAATAATTTGTTTAATCTGACTCATTTATATTGGCAATTCAGACATAATATATTATTATACATTTTAATGTATTTTTTTACTAAGCAACAAAAATTTTGTTTAATTTAGTACTATGTATTTTGTATTTTGACAACGACACCCGATTTGGACGTCGAAACGTTAATAAAATTATTTTTTTCAGTTTAATTGTGGCTTGTTTCCCATCTAAATAGTTAATTATAAAAAATAATATTAGATTAATAAACAGATCCATGCCCTTTAGCGTTAGGTTGGTTCTCTGTGATGTTTCTCATCAGGTTTCTGCTTTTTGTTTTTCCTATTGTTGCCTCGGTTTTGGAAAAACAGTACGTTTACAGATGCTAGCGTGTGTTCACACTAGAGTGTTGAAATCTGTTAGGGTTTGGAAAAACAGTACATTTTACAAATACTAACAGATTTGGACACAAAAGGGTTGAAACCAGCTAGCTTTTTTAGTGGTTATACATGCATAGATGCTAACGGCTATTGATATTGATTTTATATACCTACTGCTGTGAAAAAATATTTAAGTGATTTAGGTATTAATAAATAACTAAACGTTATTGGAATATAAACAATAATATATTAACACAGAAGAAGAACATAAAAAATAATGAGCATTATAAAACATAAGATTAATGAGCAGATCCATGCCCTTTAGCATTAGGTTGGTTCTCTGTTATGTTTCTCATGAGGTTTCTGCTTCTTTTTTTCCTTTTGTTGCCTCGGTTTTGGACGGACGTCCAGATTGAATCCTACGAGATCCGCAAGACAATCCTTCTCGAGGCTTTCTTCTGCTGACAGAAGTTGGTTGAACCTTAATTTTTCTGCCTTTGAATACTGACTGTTTTTTGACCAACGTACAAAAATCAAAAAAATCTGATGGATTCTCGATTTTTTTTAGCTTACTGTTAAGTAGCCCTAGCATTTTTTTCATGTGAGGACCTTGACTAGAAGTAATTATGTTCCTCACGTTGTCTAGATTTGTCTCGAAATTCTTTATTTCTTCGTTACAGCTTTCATTATTAGAAGAATCTTTTGGTAAATTTTGAACAGAAAAATCCATATTTGTATCGAAGAAGCTGTTATTGTATGCGATTGGCTGTTCTGACATATATAATATGTTGTTATCGTTGTTAGTTAAGTCGGTCATGGCTTTAAAAAATGTCTCGTCAATGTCTGGTCCCTCTGCCAATTTCGCCAGTAAAACTCTATCATTAAAAGTTAGTCTAGGACAATTACTTAAATATATATGTTCTTTTATTTCAACTGCACACAGGTGCTTACAAAATACACCCCCTTGACCTCGTGGACAGTCGCACATTGCAATATCAGTATGAACTACATATACATAAAATTTCTTGGAGGAAGTGACGTTGTACATATTATCAGTTAACTTTATTACTTCTAACTCCTTTGCTTTTAAACAAAATTTATTGTGTAACAATTCGGGTTTTGTTACACGGCTAAGGGCATATTTTCGTATACGCCTTACATAATGTTGTTCTAGCTGATTGGACACAAAGTCAATAGTAGATACAGAATTAAATGCTTTGCATCGTTGTAAAATATTATCTTTAAATATTCTAATTGATACTTCCACCATATTATTAGTATTATGTCCTCGAGTTAAGTAAGATGACCTGAAGAATAAGCATCAGTCAGTCTTTCGTTCCCAAAGTCCAACAATATGCTCCTTAAGTGAGGGATATTTTAACAGTAGACTGCTGTTTAAAAAATCGTTTAGCAATTCGTCGGTATTGGTTACATCCTTTTCAAAAACAATTTCTCGGAATGCCAACATAAGGGGTTTACGGTCGGATTTTTCAATATTATGTTTTGAGTCCCATAGCCATCTCCACATGGCTTGGCATATATGAAAGGAGCATAGCAATAACTTGGATTGGGGAAAAGTTGCAGCTAATGCTTTCCGTTCAGCTGCGCTGTCGTCAGTCATTATAACTGCAGGAAATTTTCCATTAAACCCTGTTTCTCCAATAGTCTGTTTTAAGCTCTCAAATGCTTCCTTATAACATTCCTCATTTTGTGATTGATGAATGACACAACCAAGAGGTATAGCACCTATTTTGGATGCTCCAAAAATAAATGTTAAGTAGGATCCTGCTTGATCGCAAGAACCTGTGGAGTCGACGAAAATTATTTCAGAACTGAATGTTTCTTGATGTGCTCTTTTCATAAGTGGTGTTACGATGCATACAATAAATGGGTCTTCTTTTATGGTCACTGTGATATTATTTTCAGTATAATATGCATTTTTGTTTTTAATTACCTCGATCATGCTTTCCTTTGTGCGATCACCAAAATGATTGGACCTGAAAAAAATATTGTTACTTAAATCGCCTATTACACTGATCAACATGAATTTTGTGTCTGAGTTCTGTACCTCTGATTTTGATTACTTATGCCTAACTAAAGAAAGAAAAAATATTTATATCTAATAATAGGCTATTGATTATGTACTTTAGAAAGAACTATTACAACTTTCTTTCGTGTTTTTTTATTTTGTTTTGAATATAGGTATTATTATAAAAAATATTTTGGACTTTAAAAAGTACACAGCAAAAGTAAACAGCACCATGAGTGCTGCTGGTAGTGAAGTACATCGGCTCTACTATGTCATAAGCAAAGGAAATATGGACATTTAGTGTATCCATCTTGCATTCGCACCAGAAAATCAAACAAGTAGGTACTCATATTTTAAAACTTGAAGCACCAGTTTAACGCTCTCGTAATTTTTTTAAGCATTACAGAACGAGCTAGGAAGAGATAGAAATATATTTCCATTGTGAAGAAGAACTGTTTTAAGCATTTCGTAAAGCTGTCAAACAAAATTTTTTGGTTCCCATTTTAATGAATTCGCCACATATAGCAATAAGAGTATATGTAGAGTATACGTCATTTTTACACTTTTTGGAAGACATTTATATGTCTTGTGACACATAAAACATGTTATTCCACTGGAATGCTCACGCGTACACTACCAACTACCATATTCGTGTGTCACTTCTCACTAAAGACCCACAGTCGCCCCTCACCACTTTCTGACATCTTAAATAAAAGGGGCCCTCAAAAAATCTGACAAAATACCGTATATTTATTTTTCATTATCTGAAGGTACAAAAGCAAACTTTATTAATTATTATTTATTGAGTTTCTGTTTAACTTTCGATGTTCTGTTTCCGACAAACAGAAAATATTTACTAAATAACAGACTCAAAATTTCTTTTTGTTGATCCGTGTTATTCTACTAATGAATACTACTCACCTCCACATATCGTAAAAATGATAGATACTTCTATCTAACGGATTAATATGCCCATCTGCCAACATTTTCGTTACATCTTCTTCCTCTGATGAGGATGCGATCAAGCACGTCTCATGATAAATTTTAGCTGCCGCAGGAGTAAGACCTTCATTGAAATACTTCAAAAAATCTGCTTTGGTGTCTTCGCTCATTCTAAGATAACTATACGCTTCGGCAACGTGCACGGCATGATTATGATGTGCCTCAATCTATAATAAAGAAAAAAATACAGTCTCTGAACACCATACGACACAAGTGATAACTTCAACAAGGCGAGGTTAATATAAATTTATTTTGTAAATGAGCATCACATAGACGAGCGTGGCGTAATGCGTCACGCGTGGCTCAGTCTCATTCAGCACCCACAAAATAAAGGTCCCCTTAAAAAGTTTCACATCCAAAATAAATTTATGAAAAAACAAATTAAAATTAAATAATTTCTGCAATTTATTTATTTGTACATAATTTTGAAACAACCTGTATGATAATATTCTCAAAAGGCTACATTAGACTAAAATTTATTTTTAGTTTCGCCCACCGCCTAAAATCTGAAACTAGCTTCTAAAATCACAATTATTTTAACTTACCTTTATGATTGCATTAAACACTTCCTTCATCAAAACGTCTCTCTTCGTAGTATCAACGGTGTTTTTTCTAACTCGAACTACCAAGCTTGCAGAACAGTCAAAATTTCTATTGCGTAAACGGCTGGTATCAATAGATTTGTTTCTTTTAGAATGGTGACACACAAAATCTTTGCGAAAGGCGATTCTGGTTAATTTTGGATATGTACGATTAACGATCCAATCTGTTTTTGTCTCCGTTGAATACTTGCGTAGCCAATCGTTACATGCCGATTCACAGTCACCGGAAAAATTAGTTTTTAATTCAACACTATATTGGCTATCATTTACAACCACACACGAAACTATTTTACACAAAGGGTCAATTCGTTGTAAAGATAAGCATACATTATCATCATGCTTCTCCATTTTTCAAACTTGTACTTAACGAACACTATGAATACCTATACGATTTTCTAGATATCTATTATAACGAACAAAAAATTCTCTATTTCTAGATAATATCTACGAGTACCTATAACAAACACTTTGCGTAATACACAGAGCAAACGAATAACGAATTCAAAACAGTAGGTATCCTAAATAATAGCGAAAAGATGCTGACTGGCGTCTATCAACATCGAATGTTGTCGATGATTGTCACCGATAGGGATGACATTCGATATATTAGCAAGTTGAAGTATAAAAACATGAATGGCATTTTCCACGTGTTAACTAATTTTTATTCTTCCCCTTTAGATAAAGATAAAAAGAATATAGATACATTTAAAGCATTCAGTCCAGCCAAATGGAATTAGGCATAATAAATTGGGGGTTATGAAGTAATCCCTTTTTTGGAATTGCTTTTTTCTACGACCGTTTAATATTATGCACATTCTTCACTATTTTTGAATAGATAATAACACCCAATACTTACCGGTGAGAAATACATCATTACTCACGGGCTGAAGTAAGGTTCAAGTAGTGCATGCCACTTTTAGTATGTATATGAGTTGTATATAAACCGCAGATTAATAGTATATTATTCAACGAGCATGTAATGATGGCTATTACTCACGATGATGAAGTTTGCGATAATAATGGATAATAGCCATTACGTGCGAGTATAATACTATACTTTTTCTACGACCCTTTTTTTATTTTAATTAGTAAAAAAAACATGATTATCAACTACTCGAGATTAAAATTACACAGCATTATAAAAAATGTAACAATGGGTGAATATACTTTTACGTTTATACCTTGTTTAATATGTATGAATTTTGACGTTTACCATTTTTAGTGACAGTGATATTAACGCATTTGCTGTGCGCTATAATTTATAACTTACCTATACTTATTGTGTTTATTTTATAAAGTTATATTGTCTTAAATATATTATAACACATAGTTATATTATTATTTTATATTATATTATATAGTTAAATTTAAAAACGTACATTATAGTTTTATAAAATACGTCCACCAATAATAGCCATTTCTTATTTATTACATTGACAATAGGTACAAAGTGCTTAAAATTTTCGGAAACGAGTAGAATTTGAATTGACTATTTCTTGTCATATTTTTACAATACATAAGACAGTATTTGCTGTTTTTTTTTTTAATTTTATAAAGCAACATTTATTTTTGTATATTATAATTTTAATCTTGAGTACCTAGCTGACAATATTATTTTTTTTACTAATTAAAATAAAAAAAGATCGTAGAAAAAGGATAGTATTCTACTCTCATATAATGGCAATTACTCACCCTGATGAATTACGACACTTACCTTCGGCTCGTATCGCAAACTTCATCGTGAGTAGTAGCTGCCTATCAATGTATGCTCGTTGAATAATTATGTATTATACTAATTAATAATAACAAAATTAAGTAATAATGATAAAAGTCTAAATATTTTATCTCGCTTATTGATTAATGTAATTAACTTTGTTTATTAACTAATTCTTTATACTAATTTATGTAAACTGTTATATTCTCCCAATATTTTTCGCAAACCAGCAACGCAATAGTCGCCATGCCAGTTGCATTTAAAAGCAGTGTCAATAGCCGTTAGCATCCTATGCATGTATGTCAACAAACATTATGCGTGTATGCCTAGTGTCAACACACGCTAGCATCTGCAAACGTACTGTTCTTCCAAAACCGAGACAACAAATGGAAAAAAGAAGCATAAATCTGATGAGAAGCATCACAGAGAACCAACCTAACGCTAAAGGGCTGCTCTCATTAGTCTAATATCATTTTTATGTTGTTCTTTTGTGTTAATATATTATTGTTTATATCCCAACAACGTTTAATTTTATTTATTCATACCTAAATCACTAAATATTTTTCCACAGCAGTAGGTATATAAAATCAATGTCAATAGTCGTTACCATCTATGCATGTATAACCACTAAAAAAGCTAGTTGGTTTCAACACTTTGGTGTCCAAATCTGTTAGTATTTGTAAAATGTACTGTTTTTCCAAACCCTAACTGATTTCAACACTCTAGTGTGAACATATGCTAGCATCTGTAAAGGTAGTTTTTCCAAAACCAAGGCAACAAAAAGAAAAACAAGAAGCAGAAACCTGATGAGAAACATCACAGAGAACCAACATAACGCTAAAGGGCATGGATCTGCTCATTAATCTAATATTATTTTTTATAATTAACTATTTAGATGGGAAATAAGCCACAATTAAATTGAAAAAAATAATTTTATTAACGTTTCGACGTCCAAATCGGGTGTCGTTGTCAAAATACAAAATACACACTAATAAATTAAACAAAAATGTTGTTGTTTAGTAAATAATTACACTTTTATAAAAAAGAACTTTTTTATAATAAAACCTTTTTATTAATTATAGGAAAGAATATAAAATAATTTAACGATAAACGATTTAACGATAACATGCTTCAAATTCCAAAAATTACACTCTAATAAAAAAGTACTTTTTATAATATCACAGTTTTGTTATTGTACATATATAGGATACAACATGTTTGGAAAGAATAATTAACTTATAAAATATGAATTTTTAGTAGGTTTATTAATTGTTGTTTCTAATTATGATTCCAAAAATTACACTCGTATAAAATAGTATTTTTTATAATACCACGGTTGTTTAAAATGGTATATATAATTTTAAGTATATAAACTTTTAATTATTTAAAAATGAATAACCATTTTCAATTTCGTTGCAAAACGAAAATACAGCCGAACCATATTCTACTCCAATCAGAGAGTGCAGCAAACACATCTACCGGTTTCGAAACTTATTAGTCTCTCATCAGGAGGCACATATGCTGCTCTCCCTGATTCCTTCATCTTCCTTAGTCTCAGCATCCGTATAGCTTGCAAATTGTAGAAGCCTCGGAGGTGTAACCAGAGAAAGTTCCCATTGTTTTCATTCTGGTGGGATATAGAATAGCATTATGTTGATTTATATGCCATTAGAGTGAAAACTTAGTCTTTTTTTAATTAATTACTAAAACAATTAAAAAAAGATACGCAACAGCCTGGTTCCAACTGGGGACCTCTCGATCTGCAGTCTAATGCCACTGAGGCACCATCAATTTGTAGATATCGATTTATTAACGTAGTTTAAAATATCATTGCATTAGTCACATTTTTAAAATACATAGTTTGAAATAAAAAATCGATTTATCCATACAGTGTGATTGGTCAGTTGGGTCAAGCTTTGTAGATCCGTTATAAGTAATATATAGTAATAAAAGTTAATAACAAAAATTGTAGCCAACTTTGATTACAGATTGATAATCAGTAATCGTAAATTGTAAGTTTTAGACAATTATTCAGTCATGGCTTACTTAAAATTTGGAAATATTTAGACCCGTAATTATTAATAATTTTTCTCTGAAAAATGAAAATATCTCGAAAACTAATAAATTTACACATAGGGAATGTTATATAAAAATTATAGTATTGTAATGGTACTTTTCGATAATAATATAAAATACAGGGTGTTCTATTTAAAATTACTGAGAAAATAATGTACTTGCGTTTTGACTCACCCTGTATTCAATATAAAGAAAATTAGCAAAACAACAATTTACGAAAATTTTGACAATAAATAAAAAAATATGACGTCAACAAACCATTGACCTTGTGCTTGCTTTTCTTTATACAGGTAGTTAAACTTGTTACGATTTTCATATAAAATTGGTGATAACTTTGTAAATACCCCGTATAACATACCAAACATTTATATTTTTGTAATCGAAAAGTTACGAAGATTTCGAATATAAAATAAAATACAGGGTGTTCTATTTAAAAAAAATTAAGCTTGGTCTGCCACTACATTATCGAACACCCTGTAACATTCTAACTAATTTTGTAATGTGAAGCTCAAAGTTTTCTACAATTTTTGTTATTAAGTTTTATCGCTATACATTACTATAACGGATCTACGGAGCTTCACCCCACTAATTATTAATCACCCTGTATAAGAGCAGTAAAATATTGCATTGTTAGCTAGTTCTAAGCTATCCTGAAAATGTCAGGTATCTAGGTAGCCTAGAACTATTTTTAAAATGGATTACAAAATTTGCGGAGTCCGTGACACCAACCAACCCAAGTATATAAAAAGGTTTTAAAAATACTTTAAAATGTATAATATATGTATGAATTGTCAGTATAAATGAGTCAGATTAAAAAAATTATTAGTAGAATTTTTTACTAAGCAACAACATTTTTTTTAATATAGTAGTATTTTTATTTTGACAACGACACCCGATTTGGGCATCGAAACGTTAATAAAATTATTTTTTTCAATTTAATTGTGGCATAATTTCCCATCTAAATAGTTAATTATAAAAATTCCACAAGTAAATAGCTTCAGAGCAACATTATTTTTTATATTGTTCTTTTGTGTTAATATATTATTGTTTATATCCCAACAACGTTTATTTATTTACTAATACCTAAATCACTTAAATATTTTTCCACAGCAGTAGGTATATAAAATCAAAGTCAATAGCCGTTAGCATTTATGCATGTATATTAATTACTAAAAAAGCTAGCTGGATTCAACACTCTGGTGTCCAAATCTGCTAGTATTTGTAACTGTACTGTTTCTCCAAACCCTAACTGATTTCAACACCCTAGTGTCAACACACGCTAGCGTCTGTAAACGTACTGTTCTTCCAAACCCTAACTGATTTCAACACCGTGGTGTCAACACGCGCTAGCATGTGTAAATATACTGTTTTTCCAAACCCTAACTGATTTCAACACCCTGGTGTCTACACACGCAAGCATCTGTAAATATGCCGCCGGTACTGATGCCTGAGACGGCATACTGGCTGAGATGGCATATCACGCGTTTTTCGTAAACTATTCCAAATTTGGTGCCTAGTGTGACAGTTTTCAATTCCTCAAGTTAAAATTTGTCAACATTGTTGAACTTGTGCATGTTAGTTTTATTTTGACAGCAGTAGCCTTTGGAATGTTAATTAAGTAAGACAAAATCACGGTTCTTAGAAATTACTACTGTTGCATAAATCGACTAACCATAACCAATGAACATTAAGGGTGAGATTACGTCACGAGAGTTTACTGTCATTTGAATCGTAATATGATTTTTTTCGAATCCTGAGAAAACCAAGTATTTTAGAAAAATTTAAACGCAGGATGCAAGATTACATTATTACCGAGGGCGGAAAGCCCCTTAGAATAAACAAGCAGATTCTATTGAATGAAATATTTGAAATTAAATATCACACTTCTCTTTTATTTTCAGCCCTGTAACTTATTAAAATAAACATTATAGAAGTTTTCAGGGACTTTCAGCCCTCGGTAATAATGTAGTCTTTCATTCTGAGTTTAAATTAGCCCCTTAGAATAAACAAGCAGATTCTATTGAATGAAATATTTGAAATTAAATATCACACTTCTCTTTTATTTTCAGCCCTGTAACTTATTAAAATAAAGATTATAGAAGTTTTCAGGGACTTTCAGCCTTCGGTAATAATGTAGTCTTTCATTCTGAGTTTAAATTTTTCAAAAATATTTATTGGTTTTCTCAGGATTCGAAAAAAATGAATACAATTAAAACACATTGAGAATTTTGACATGCGTCAAAATTTTGCATTAACTCAATGTAAAATTCTGAACTGTTGA
The DNA here is from genome assembly GCF_917563875.1 of Diabrotica virgifera virgifera. Classification (NCBI taxonomy): domain Eukaryota; kingdom Metazoa; phylum Arthropoda; class Insecta; order Coleoptera; family Chrysomelidae; genus Diabrotica; species Diabrotica virgifera. The sequence continues at coordinate 89,406,436 of NC_065451.1, read as the reverse complement.
ATTCCAGCTTCCCTAATAATTATTGTACATCAAAAGACATTAGAAACTATTTGTAGAGGATTGAAATCTGTATTGGAAATAACTGTTAAAATTGGTCTACGTAATTAAACATATTCCAAAATTTTGTAAAAATGTAATACATTTTAGTTTTCAGCCCAAACTTAGGCCACACACAATGCAATAATGTTCACATTTTTGAACTGTCAATATTTTTATTTTATCATCTATTGTTTAAAAACAATACAGTAGGACTTTTCATTCACAGTAATTTGTTTCGAGCTTCTGTCATGTGTCACATAATATTAATATATCTACGACATACGTTATTGGTATGTACAATAATACAAACCAAAGACGTATGACGTAGATATATTAATATTATGTGACACATGACAGAAGCTCGAAACAAATGACAATCGATGAAAAGCCCTGTTGATAAGATACCCTCAGTAGGGCTTTTCATTCACAGTCATTTGTTTCGAGCTTTTGTCATATGTCGTATAATCCGTGTATATTAATATTATACACATATTATACAACATATGACAGAAGCTCGAAACAAATGACAATCGATGAAAAGCCCTGTTGCGGAGAAAGGATTAATAATAAAGATTTTTTTATTCAGTCAATGGTGTGAGCACTATGTCAGTTAAATAGTAACGTGTGGCCTTACTTTTACACGCATACCTATTGTGGCAAATGTATCATATTTTTCAAAATTTTGGAATGCATTTAAATCGTAGAACAATTTTAACTTTTGATTTTAATACAGATTTTAATTCTCTACATGTATTCTCTCATGACTTTTGATGTAAAATAATTTGGGAAGCAGGAATTCAACAATTCAGAATTTTACACTGAGTTTCGTATGGCCCTTTTTGCGATTCACCACCCGGTATAAGATAAAATGTGTACTATTTGTCTAATTATTTCATAATAACACAAATAATACACATATATACACAATAACACACATTCAATGATCGAAAATCATTTAAAAATATGGGAATGTAAACTCTTGTGACGTAAAGTCAAAAATATAAGTCTCCCCACCCCCGTCGGACAAGACAACCGTAATAAAGTCTAATAACCGTGGGACAAAATATTTATTGACTTTTTTTGTATCACATTATAATTCGCGAGTCTTTACACCTGAGTTAAGTTTTTAAATTTTGTGATGTTCTTTTACCTTATGCCTATCACGCCTATATCGATTTATATCTTAAAAATGTGCTTAAGAAAAATTAGGTTAAAAAAACGGTATGATTGCAATGTTGCCTGAGATGGCATAGTAAGCAGGTGGATTAGATGACATAGGTATGCCATCTCACCCTTATGCGTTTTTACACTGCATTAATTTTGTTATATGATTGAAGTTTGTCGTTACAGTTATGGGTCGTTTTAAGAGGAATTCGAACCGACAAAATCGATTCCGTTGATGAAGTGACGAGGAAGATTGCATTTTTTGTAATGGCCTCTTTTCATTATCTTGTTCTCGAAAAAACTGACTAAGATACCAAATTTGTGGCAAGTGGTCATATTCCGAATGTGCTGGTGTACCCAAGACTACAAAAAAATTATTTGTGACTTATGTCGAGATTAGTGCCTTTATTTCAAAGGTATGCCATCTTACCCACATGTATGTGGGTGAGATGGCACATGTAATACTTTACAATTTATTTTTTCAGAAAAAAACTATAGGTACCTTGTTAAAAAATAATGTTATATTTATGTAAATGTTCCTAGCACTGACTTTGATTTTTATTACATGTCTAACGTTATCGACTATCGATTACAAAACATTTAAAAAAAAGTATGCCGTCTCAGACATATCTCCCCTATTAAAAGAAAAACATTTAGTGAATGATGAATTACGGGATATAGATAAGGCCAATAGTAGACAGGATGTCTCCTATGCAAAGGAACCAGATATTTTGGATAAACAGGAAACAGATAGCTTGTTGAAAATCCTTGTAGGCGAGTCAAAGTACGTGTATTACTGTACCTAGTAAATGAAAAACAAGAATAGAAAGCCTGGACTGTGGTCTGATAATTTTATTCTGCTTCTGTTTTTTTTAATGAAATTTTGTTAATAATTTTTATACAGGGTGGGCCAAAGAAAACAGTCCACCTCGATATTTGGCAGTAGTTATTAGATTTTAAGGAAATGACGAAACAGGTCGATTTTTGTTCTAAGGGGGACATTTTTACGAAACACCTCTATCATTTTGTCGCTTGAATGCAGAAGTAGTCTGTCACAAGATGTGAATTTTACAGGAGAGCATTTTTTTGTTTGTTTTCCAGCGCTACTTAACATAGGCTAGTTCAAGATTTGACCGATATGATCGCTAGTTGTAAAGATGGACTTACAATACTTCTGCATCCAATGTAACGATGCTTTTATTTTAAATGGACATAAAATATCAAATTAGAAAAAATGGACATAGGCTACTTCTACATCCAAGCGCTGATTTGTCAATCCTCTCCCTTCTACTTCCTTTCCCAACCCCTTATTTGTAAATAAGGAATATAACATGTGCGGCACATCATTAGTAAGGCCTTGAGATGGAGCATTCAGACATAATGATCGTTCACGATTTTTTTTTTCGATATTTGCACAGTCTTTGCAAAAAACTTTTAATATATTTGAAGCACAACACCTATTTATGTACTATGACATGTTAGCAAACCATACGCATTACGTTTCATTTTTAAGAGGTGTTATACTTCAAATCAATTAACAGTTTTTTGCAAAGGCGGTGCAAATGTCGAAAGAAAAAACTTGGACGGTCGTTATGTCTGAATACTCCATCTAAATGCCTTTCTCATGATGTGCCGCACATGTTATATTTTCTATTTAAGAGTAAGGTGTTGGGGAAATGAAAAGGAGTGAGTTGACAAATGACGGATGTAGGTATCGTAAAAAAAAATGTTCCCCTTAGAACAAAAATCGACCTGTTTCGTCATTTCCTTAAAACCTAATAATTACTACCAAATAAATATCAAGATGTACTGTTTTCTTTGGCCCATCCTGTATACATAACCCTCAAAAGATTTTTTTCTTTGCGGGTGAATACATTCTCGATTATATAAAAGCCATTCAGTGGGGCACAACCCATGAAAAAAATGCCATAGGCCCATAGAGCACCTAAGATAAAATTATAGTCGTAATGTTCTACCAACTGGAGTATGGCTAACAAATTCGGGACTCCTTGGTGCTAGTGCTGATGGAATTATTGAAGAAGGATTATGTTGTATTAGCGATTATGATGAATTTTATAGGTTACAATCTTTATGTAGCTAAATTTGGACTGTTACATGTTATTTTCTCTGCCATAAAGTTGAAAATTCAAGTTTGTGCATTAATGCAATAAATTTTAAGAATTATAAATTTAATGAAATAATTCTAAATAATAATTGTAAACGAGCATATTTCAGTGCGTCACAGTTTTTTGATTTCTTTCTAACGCATTAAATTGTAGGTGACAGAAAAAAAGGCAAGTCTGTGATTACAGACATTTATAACATTTATTCTAGTTGTCGATACATGGCGCTATAATCGAAGAAAAAATTATTTACGAATTATATCTACGGATATAATCTGTACCATTTATAAGACTATACAAATCAAAGAAAATACCATTTTATAAATGCATTAAACACAATTGATTTGTTTTTATGCCAAATTGCAAATAAAATGTGACAACTGTCCGATTTAACTAAAATGTCATAAATGTGTATTATCACGGACTTACCTTTTTTTTCTATCATCTGTGACGCACTGAAAAATGATCATGAAAAGGACTCTAGCATAATTATATCAAACAAAGTCCCAAAAGCATGGATTTCACAGAAAACGTAAAAATGTAAATAGGTGATAAGTTAGCCACAGTTTTAGTGACTTAAATCTAAGGGAGTATAAAACTGTGTTTACCTATATGACAATAACATTGTTGTTTTCAGTATTTTCTTTACAATTTCATCACATTTTCTCACCTTTTAAACTTTCCTTGGATTTCTACAAATGTTTTAAAAGCGAGATTAGCTAATTCAGTTCAGTCATTCTGGAGCTGTTGTAAAAAATATATAACAAAATAAAATGAAGTTTATTAAAAGTCATTCAATTTTTACATATCGAAACCGGACCGAACAAACTGAGTGACTTGTTGCATTAGAGTTTTATAAGATTAGATACTGAAGAATTGCTGAATTACGATATAAACTCTTTTTAGAATTATGTTAGTTATTGTAACAGAAATAATTTTAATACGCCATGATGCATGAAGTTTAATGATTTTGTTTTTAGTGGACCACAATCAATTGTTGATGATTTTGCCAATTTCTTCAGCAGTGTCCATAATCCTTCTTTTTCCTGCCTAGGCGAGTGGAGTCATGGACCCTTAATCTGAATTCTCTTCTTATCAGAAGAGTTAACTTTAACATGAGCTTTATTTTTAAGCTTGTAAATGGAATAATTTAACCTTCTGAATTGCTTCAGCTAATTTGTTATATTCCTTCCCGTTCACTGTGTCACAATTCACTTTTCCTTGTTCTTTATAGCAGGACTAATTATGGTCTGACCATAATTAGTTCAAATACATGTATGGTATGCTCTGACCGCTATGCGTGCAAGTCAGTTACCTCATGAGATATAATTTGTTTAGCTTATAATGTACCAATAGCTTTAGGTATTATTTGAAGCACTGAAATGCAAAATGATGCATTGTATAAAGAAGTTTGTATTCATTTATATTTTATTTTTATTTCTAATTTTATCTAATAAAGTTCCTTTAAAAAATTATTTTTTATTTCCCAAAATACATTCTTAATAGAAGTAAGTCCACCGGACCTATTGTTTAAACGTCAGATGAAGGTCCAATTTTCGTCATTGGACATCCTCCCCGGATGCTTGGTAAGCGCGACATTTTGAACCAACCTAGGACGTCTAATGAAGGTGCAACTGACGTCCATCGACCATCCCCTCGGGATGTTTGGTAGCGCGACATTTGGACCAAAATAAGATGTTCTTCGTACTAAAACGGACGTCCGGGAAGGATGTTCATTGGACGTCCATGTGCTATTAGGGAAATATTTTGAACGTGTCTACTATGCCCTTATTGTTTATCAAAATAATTTTATCGGTTTTTCGAAATTAGGTCTTCCTTTACTAAATATTGGTGGAACTCTGAAATTGAAGAACTGGTTAGAGAAAAGAAGGAGCTATATCTAAAATGACTAAACACAAAACAAGATAAAGATCGCAGAAAATACAAAGAAAAGAAAAAAGACAAGGCGAAAGGTCATGCAAGGAAAAAGAGAAACATGGGATAAAAAGTGCAAAGAAATAGATAGGTACTTATATCCGAGGTAGACAATGCAGTGAAGCATGGAAATTCATTAACAATGAAAGTCGATAAAAATCCTATAATCCAATACAGCTAATACCAACAAAAAAATGGATAGATCATTATATAAGGATCTGCTTACCGAAGAAAAAACAGAATACAAAGATCAAGCACAAAATGAAATAAATATACAAGGCGAACAAGTAGGTAGGGGAAACTGGGTAACAGTGAGACACTTTAAATATCTTCCCTCCTTTTCGCCATGTGTAGATATCATTACTTGTGCTTGCTTGCTGTCATTGTCAAGGTTACTTATTTCTAATATGTTTCTTCTTCTTCTTCTTCCTTTATTGGGTTATATCCCTCGGGATAATTCGCCCAGCTTACACCAGGGAAATACTCTTGTCTTGCTCTGGGCAGTCGAATATTTCCAAATATATATGTTACAAGCCTCAATTTTTTTTTTTAATATATATTAGCAGGAACATCTTCGTATAGGGCCAGACAGTCCCTACAGGAAAGGCAATATTATACCATAAGGGTTAAGGCTTTTATCATTTGGAGGTCCAATATCTTTTTATATCTTTATCTTCTTAATTTTTTTAATTCAAATTTGGGAATTGATTAATTTATAAATTAAGTTTGGCTAAGTTAAGGAATTTAAGGATCAGGTTAATCCTACGTGGATTAAGGTTGGACATAAGTAGGCAAATTTCAATGGGAGTAGGGATATTTGTCTTGGCTAATTCTTTATATAGGTCAAAATTGGGTGACATATTTATAGGGCACTCAAAAATCAGATGATTTAAGGACCCAACTCGGCCACAGTCACAATATGGGTCATCTTTTACTCCTATCCTGAATAGGTGAACTGGAGTAGCACAATGACCTGTCCTCATTCTAATAATGGTGGTTATATGTCTTCTGTCTTGGTATGCAAAATTGTGGTACCAGGGGAGTTTATCTATCTGACCTACAATTTTAGAGTAAAATGAATTATTTCGATTTTTCCCCTGCCATTCTTGCTTCCACCGATTCCAGATGGAATGCTTGATGTCTGGTAGAAAGTTGGAATAGTGAAGAGTGATACCCGCAGCTACATTTAAGGTTCTACCTATATTAGCTAGTTTATCAGCCACCATGTTCCCTTTAATATTCGAGTGTCCTGGAATCCATGCCAGACTAATATTACCGTTATTTTCTTTCGCTTCAATGATGCCTCTCTTGGTCATGAACGATGAATGTTCTGTTTCCATAGAATAGGTTGATCTGCCTATTTTCTGTAAGGCACTTTTAGAGTCCGAGCAGATGATTGCTTGTTTAATCCCATTTTTCAAAATAATTTGGAGGGCATGATTAATTGCGACAATCTCAGCCGTACATATTTGGGTATACTTAGGTAGTTTACTGGTATAAGAATAGTTGATCTCTCGGCTAAAGACACCAAAGCCTGCTGATCCTTCATCATCAACCGAGCCGTCCGTGAAGAATTTGGTGTGACTAGGTTTATTTAGAATTATTTTTTGGAGTTGAACTGAGGCAAGTTCATCTGAACGATTAGATTGGATATTTATGATTGGAATTGTTGATAATTGATGGTCTAGTTCAAAGTTATGGCATGGGTATAAGTCACTTAAATATAAGTTGGGATAAGTACTTTTAAATTTGTTTTTTAAAAGCACTAGAAATGGAATACTTCTGTTTTTCCAATGATTTTGGTTCCTTTGAATTGCCAAGTCTAACAGGTCGAGAGCGGAAATAATTGGATTGCCAATTAACATTAAATTTTTTAAAATAAATTTAGAGCTAAGCCTTTCCCATCTAGATTTAAGCGAGATCTGACCACTTTCACTTAAGAGAGCATGAATTGGGGTAGATTTCATGCATCCAGTTATAATTCGGATACTTTTGTATTTTAGTTTCTCCAATCTTTTAATTAAGGAAGTTGGACAATCGAAAATTACCTGGCAGCCAAAGTCCAGATGGCTCTGAATCAGACCATTGTGTACAATTTGTAAGGTTTTTGGATCACTTCCCCAATAAGTCCCACAAAGAGCTCTCATCACATTCAGGCCACGATTTACTTTTAGTTCTATTGAGTTTACATATGAATTCCACTTTAAGTTTTTTTGAATATTTACCCCCAGGTATTTGACTGAATCCACCCAACCAATATTCTGGTTACAAAATATTACGTTAGGGGGAGAGATTTTCGTGTTTCCTTTTGTAAATAATATTGCAGAAGATTTGTTCTTAGACAGATTTAAATTGTGGTCTAGCAACCATGATTCCATCTGAATCAATAATTTATTTACATTAATTACCAATTCATTAATATCACTCCCTCTAATCAGAAGAACCAAATCGTCTGCATACTGAATTAGTTTGCATGAAGAGGGGATTAAATTATACAGGGAAAGACAATATAGGTTGAAGAGGATAGGGCTTAATGGGGAACCTTGGGGTAGTCCCAGACTTGATTTTCTTGGGCCATGGGTTTGTCCCAGTTTGTCTTTGACAAATAGCTCTCTATCATTTAGAAGGCAGAAAATCAAATTAGCCAGTTGGGTTGGAATGTTATACTTTAATAATTTGGAATACAAGAGTGATATATTGACATTATCATAAGCAGAAGAGATATCTAGAAATATGCCAACAGTGTATTGATTTTGAGCGAAGCCTATTTGAATTGTTGAGGTGAGGTATGTAAGGCATTCCGTACAACCTCTACCCCTTCTAAATCCTAGTTGTAGTGGATTAAAAATCTTATTATGTTCCACAATCCACTCTATTCTATTCTTTATAAGAGTTTCGAGCATTTTGCCTACACATGAAGAAAGAGCTATTGGTCTAAAGTTTAACGGATTATTACAATCTTTATCTTTTTTGATTATAGGTAAAATTACTGATTGTTTCCACTGAACAGGAACTATACCCGTTCTAAGACTTTCATTGAAAAGTTGAATTAATAACAAAGATCCAACAACGGGAAGATTTTTTAACATTGAGTAGGAAATCTGATCCAAACCAGGAGCCGAGTCAGATTTAATTGAGAGGGAGTTCTGATACTCGTCGAGAGCAAATGGCGGTTCTAGGGCTTGAGGAGATCTAACCAATACTTTATTGACAGCGGAAAGGGGGGTTAAGTAACATAGAATTTCGTGGGATATAGGAGTAGAGGGCAATTGTGTATATATTGAAGGTTTCGAAGCCGATACCTTATTAATTTTCTCCCACACAACTTTTAGAGGAGTGTTTCTATTTAATTTACTGCAAAATAGTCTGAAACTATTTTTACGTTTTGATTTTAGGAATTTTCTTGATTTGGCTATATTCTTTTTAGCCTCGATATAGTTTTCCATTGAGGGGATATTTTTAAATTTTTTTAAGGCAGACACTCTCGCAGAGACGACTTCAGCACATGAGTCATCCCACCATGGAATGTGGTATTTGGAATTATTAGGAGGGTGAAGCCAAGGTATTGTTTCATCAGCTACCGATGATATGGAGTTAGTAAAAAATTCGTAATCTTCCCTGGGAGAAGCTAAGAAAATGCTGTTTAAATTGTTATGATAAGTAGACCAATCAGCTTTCTTTAGATTTCTTCTTTTACATGAATGCGGGGGAGATTGAGGACATACACCTATCTGACATATTATGGGGAAGTGGTCACTAGTTCCAGTATCTGAAATAGTGGACCACTTGCCCACACTGGCTGCCACATCGACTGATGCCATTGTTAGATCTACTACCGACTTACTGCCTCCTGGGGCCACCAGTCTAGTTGGGGACCCATCATTGAGAAATACTAGCTCAAGTTCCTCCAAAGAATCAAAAATAATCCTACCATTGTGACTGTCTCTAGAACTACCCCATGCCTTATGATTACAATTTAGATCACCCATGATTAAAAATGGCTTATTAAGTAATTTAACAAGGGAAAACCAGTTGGATTTGGAGATAGAGTTGTCTTGTGGACAGTATATATTAAGAATATTCAAATTAAAGTTAGGGAGAAATGTGAGTTGGAATTGGACATCATGATTGAAGCCTGGATTGGCAATTTGAATTTCCCTATAATCAATATTATTTTTGATAAGAGTAATTAATCCGCCATAGCCATCCTCTCGATCTTTTCTGATTATTTGATACCCTCTACATCTTATAACATGTTGGTTTGAGAGCCAAGATTCGCTAATAAGGATTATATCTGGGTTAAGGTTTTTTATAAGGATTTTTAGATTGTCAGAATTAGTGTTATACGAACGTATATTCCACTGAATAATAGTTATCGGAGTGTTAGGATTCATTATAAAGAGTATGTTTGCTAGACCAAGGAGTCAAAAGATCTCGAATCCTCAGGCTCGAGATCCTCTATTCCCCTCCGACCCTGGTTTACATTTGTATTGAAAGGTGATACACTTTTGTTTATGCTAGTCTTTAGATCTGCCATATTGTAAGGAATGGAGTATGATTTTGAGTTTATTAAGTCCCCAATGAAGGTCATGACGAGCTCCCTGTGAGATTGGTTCAGCATAGACATGGCCTGATTGAAATCCAAATGAAGTTGGGATAAAGATTGTGAGTTAGTGATTTGAGAATCAGAGTGAGCAGGATTGAATTTTGAAGTCGAAGGCTCATTTATTCTTCTACCTGATGGATTAATAAGTAGTCTTTGGTGGGAGATTTTATCATAACCTGTATTTTCTTGTATTGAAGGTCTTCTTCTTTTTGGTGGAGATTGAGTGACTTGACTAAAAGGTTTTGAATATTGAGCTGAGGCTGCAGACCTCCTCTCCTGTGGTAAGATGCCATTAGAATTATTCTGATCGCTATGTAAGGGGGGGAAATCGTTTATGTTTAAAGATGAAATATTATGGATCCTAGGAACCTGCTGACTTGCCTCATAGAAAGATAGATTAGAAAAGGACATTAGTTCCTTAATATCTTTTTGTCTGACTCTCTCTCTACAATTACGACTATTTGATTCATGGTCAGAAGATTTGCAGAAAATGCAATATTTTGTACACGTATTAGATGAAGAATCCTCATGAGAAGTTCCGCATCTAGCACATTTCTTTTTTCCTCTACATTGGTTCGTAGAATGGCCATAAAGTAAGCAATTTCCACATTGAAGAACAGGGCTGATGAATGGTGTGACCCTCATTGGTAGTTGATATATGGAAATTTCTTTAGGAATAGTTTTTCCTGAAAAAGTTATGCTAATAGTTCCCGTGGAGACAAATTCAACCTTTGAATCCACTTGTACTCTCCGGTTCATTCGCTTTACACTTAATATCTTACATAAAGCCAAGTTGGTTTCTGATGCCTCCTTTATTTCTTCCTCTGTGAATCTTTTATTAACTCCCCTTACTATACCCCTACAAGAAATCTGATGAAATGGAATGAACACGTCATACCCTAGGGCTTCCCAATCTTTCCTCACAACGAAATCGTTGGCTGCTTTTCTAGTGGCAAATAATACCCCTATCCTCTTTTTACCTTTTCTACTGATTTTCGTGATGTCTTTAATTTTTAAAACAGAAATAGATTTAGCTATACTTAACACGTGGTAATCTCCAATATTTTTATCCTGACCCTGGACAAATACTTCATAAGGACCTATGTCGGTCTCCGAAAATAGTATTTGTTTTTTTCCTTTAAGACTTTTCTGAATAATTGGAGGTTGAGATTGACATTCATGTTGGTTGATTTTATTAGGAGGGTCAGGTGGTGGAGGAGGATCGGGAGGAACTTCTTCCTCCATCTTATGCGGCAGATTGACGAATTTAAAATCTATGCCAGTCGATGCAAATTAGAAATTAACAGGGAAATATAGATAGTTTTGGCCCTTACCCTTTGGATGAGTCGTCCGTTCACCTCGAACGATAATCACAGATTTGTCTATTTTAAGTTTTCTTCCAAAAAATCAAATGTCAAACACAACAAAATTCACAACAGATATTCACTGCGAAAAGAAGCCGAGGCTGTTCATCCCAGCGGACCTCGACTTCTTATCAACGATAAATAAAAAATTAACAAGAATTAACAACTGTTTTCACACTAAATTAGGTTTGATGAGGTTTTTTTAGCAAAAATTAAAAACTGTCAACTGTGACGTTTTCAACCAACTCTCGGTTAACAAAGTTCTTCTAATATGTTTCAGGCGGCCTTGCAGTTTCAGTTTAGGATTTATCTTCTTCTTCTTTAAGTACCTAAACCAGTACTAGTACTAAACAATAATTCTTGCTCGGTTAATGAAAATAAAGAGAATCCAGCACCAAAAGAATTTAGCGTATCCAACGAAGAAAATACATCTAAATCATCCTCCAAACAAACTGTATATGAAGCAATATCACCCCCGATTGAGACATCAGCTAGTGACGATGTATTTTCAAAGCCAACTGAGAAACAAAAAAGAATAAAAACAAAAATATCAACAATACCATTAGAAACGCTAATGCAACCAATTAAAGAATTATTCAATTCCGAAAAGCAAATATTAACTTTTGAGGAAACAGTTGATTTATTTGAGAACGCTCATGGAACAAAAGATGTTATCAGCGTTATAAATAAATATATAGTAGACATTCTAGAATTTAAAAAACTCATAACCAAAATTCATTCATATACATCCGAGCGCTCATTAAAATTGAAATGTACAAAGCTTAACAAAAAAATTACGAGACAGCTCACAAAAGACAACTACGAGGATGAAGAACCTGACACGGATACATCGACTGAATTATCCCAGGAGCTGAACATTCAATAATTATAACTATAAAATTCAATTTATTACAATGGAATATAAATGGGTTTTATACCCATTATGAAATGCTAAAACTTTTAATTAATGATATTACCCCTGCTATCATTTGTCTCCAAGAAACGAATTTCAAAGACCAATATTGCCACACATTTAAAAATTTTTCAACATTTTATAAAAATAGAAACAACCAGGAAAAAGCAAGTGGTGGAGTGGCCATTTATGTTAAAAATACTCTTGAAGCACAAACGATTCCACTAAAAACAGACATCGAAGCTGTAGCCTTCTCAGTTAAAGCTTCCCAATGCATTAATGTATGTTGCATCTATACTCCCCCAAATACACTTCTCACCTTAACTGACTTAAAAGCACTTATTTCACAAATACCTATGCCCAGACTAATAGTAGGAGATAACAGTCACAACCCAATGTGGGGCTCAACAAATCTTAATATCAAAGGCAGACTAATCGAAGACTTGTTAACTGAAGAAAATTTAAACATTCTCAATGATGGAAGACCAGCCAGATTTAATGTACATACTGGTACAACATCGGCAATCGATCTATCGATTTGTGACCCAACTTTTTCAACTGCTCTTAATTGGGATCCCCTACCCTTTTTACATGGGAGCGACCATTATCCAATAAAAATGTCTGTATTTTCTGATGATAATATCTCTGAATACCAACCAGTCCGAAAATGGAACCTGAAAAACGCTAATTGGCACAAGTACGCTGATGCCATAGAAACAAGCATAGAATCACAGGAATCTAGTTTTGAAAACACTGATATAAATGAAACTCTCAACATTTTTACGAATATTATTACATACGCGGCAGAAACACATATAGGAAAAACTAAAATATTAAGGAGACACAGACCTCTACCATGGTGGAATACGGAATGTCAAAATGCAATCAAGCAATATAAAGCATCTTTTAATAGAATGAAAAAACATAGTAACACAACTAACATAACTGAATACAAAAAACAGAGAGCACATGCTCGATATATAAGAAAAAATGCTCGAAAAACCAACTGGAGGAAATTTGTCTCAAATATAAACAGTACAACACCTTTATCTACAGTCTGGGCCAATATTCGTAAAATATCAGGAAAAAACAAATTTTACCAAGTGCCTTTTATTACTCATAATACTAATATAATAACAAAACCTAATGAAATAGCTGATGCTTTTGCTACATACTTCGAAAAAACTCCAGCAATAGCAACTATTCCGAAGAGTTTATACAACACAAAATCATCACAGAAAAACAACAGCTCGATTGTGAAGATAGAGATAACAGTTCCTTCAATATCCCTTTAACCTTAGATGAACTTAACTTTGCCCTTCATACTACAAAAAACTCTGCTCCTGGACCCGATAATATACCTTTAGTATTCTTGGAAAAACTGCCAGACAATGCAAAGTGTACTCTTCTAAAAATTTTCAATCGAATATGGTTAAATAATGTCTTTCCAACCTCCTGGAGTGATTCAATAATTATACCTATTCTCAAACCTAACAATGCACCAACTAAAATTTCCTCATATAGACCCATCTCTCTCACCAATGTAATGTGCAAAGTCATGGAAAAAATAGTTAATAAAAGATTGCTATGGATATTAGAAGAAAATCACCTCCTGGTTAACGAGCAAAGTGGATTTCGACAAAATCGAACTACTACTGATAACCTCATTGATTTAGAATCTGAAATTCTTGAATCTTTCGCAAACAAACAGGAAACTATTGCAGTATTCATAGACATTACAAAAGCATTTGACACAGCATGGCGTTACGATATTATCAGATCATTACACACTTGGAATATTAGAGGTAATATCATTAATTTCATTTCAAATTTCCTTAAACAACGCAATTTTCAAGTAAGAGTCAATCACTGCACATCTTCAATAAGACTTCAAGCAAATGGCACCCCTCAGGGGTCTGTAATAAGCGCAACGTTATTTTTAATTGCCATTAATAATATTATAGCATCAAACTCCAGCTTAGTTCATGGCAGATTATATGCGGATGATCTGGTGTTAGTATCTTCAGGAAAAACATCTCATCCGTACAGCGTCACTTACAAACCTCACTTCATGAACTCGAAAACTGGTCGAAGAAAACAGGATTTCAGTTTTCACTCAGCAAATCAAAGTGTTTGTTATTTTCAAAGAAACGTGATCCGAATAAACCGCAATTAAAATTATGTAACCAAATCCTGAATTATGCTGATGACATTAGGTTTTTAGGGATGATTTTTGATACGAAACTCACATGGAAAAAACACATTCTACAAATAAAAAAAACATGCCAAAATGGAATTAATCTTATGAAAACTCTCTCTAATAAAAACTATGGAGCTGACTATAACTGCCTAATCCATGTTTATAAAACCCTGCCTAATTAGATCTAAAATAGATTACGGTTCCATAGTATGTGCATCTGCGAAAGAATCCTTATTACACCACCTTGACGTAATCCAAAATACGGCATTAAGAATAGCTACAGGAGCATTTCGGACCAGCCCAATAGAAAGTTTACGAGCAGAAACTGGAGAGCCATCACTTGAATATAGAAGGATGCACTTAACTCTCACATACGCATTTGCTACTAATTCTAATCCAAACAATCCATCTAGAAATAACATATTCACTGATTGTTTTAAAAACCTATATACTGAAAATAGGAACATGAAACCGCCATTCTACGAAAGAGTTAGGCAAACCCTTAGGACTTTACAAATTCCGATACCAAATACCTATTCCAACTTCATAGAAATTCCTCCTCCTTGGACATTAAGCATTCCTCAATCCGATACATCCTTAAATATCTTTAGAAAGAACGATACTCCACACTCCTTAATAAAAAATACTTTCATCAACAAACTAACAAAATTTTCTAAATCCTATCATATATATACAGCGTGTCTACTTGAGTTGGAAACATATGGGAAACTTTTTTATTATTATTTTACGAAAAAAAGTTATTCTTTATAAAAAGTTCTGCATGCCCCAAAACCTAAGATTCAATCATCAGATATCAAATTTTCTGAATATTATACGAGGTATGTCAAAAAATATGAATTTCGGTCAAGGGTAAAGTACCTTTATTTCTCTCAATATCGAAAATTCTTATGACAAAAAGTTGTTTGTAATTAAAAACTAAGATAAAATATGCAATTACATGCTTCTTATTGAAAAAAAATTTTTTCTCAAATTTAAGGATACCCAACATTGTTTTTAATTATTACAAATATGATAACTCGTTTATTATTCATTTTACGAAAAAAAGTTATTCTTCGTAAAAAGCTTTGCATGGTCTAAAATCTAAGACACAACCATGATATATCAACTTTTATTAATTTTATACGAGGTGTGTCAAAAAATATGAAATTCGCTCAATATTATAGCACCTTTATATTTCACAGTATTTCAATTAGAAGGATGTAATTGCATATTGACACATAGTTTTTAGTTCTAAACAACTTTTTTAATAACTGTTTTCAATATTGTGAAAAATAAAGGTACTTTACTCTTGAGTGAAATTCATATTTTTTGACATAACTTGTATAAAATTAATAAAATGTGATATCTGTTGGTTGCATCTTCGGCCTTATGACCTACAGAGCTTTTTATAAAGAATACCTTTTTTTCGTAAAAGTAATAATAAAAGAGTTATCGTATGTGTAATGAATCAAAACGAAGTTAGTATCAATAAATTTGAGAAAAATTTGGAAAATATTTTTTTCCAATTAGAAGCATGTAATTGCATATTTGAGCTTAGTTTTTATTTCCAAACAACTTTTCAGAATAAGCATTTTCGATATTGAGAGAAATAAAGGTACTTTACTCTTGAACGAAGTTCATATTTTTTGACATACCTCGTATAATATTCAGAAAATTTGATATCTGATGATTGAATCTTAGGTTTTGGGGCATGCAGACCTTTTTATAAAGATTAACTTTTTTTCGTAAAATTAATAATAAAAAAGTTTCATATATGTTTCCAACTCAAGTAGACACGCTGTATATATATATATATATATATATATATATATATATATATATATATACAGACGCTTCTAAAACATCTACTGGAGTTAGGGCAGCTGTCATTACTCCAAATATTACACTTGAGTATAAACTACCATCCTTAAGCTGTATACATACTGGCGAGCTATACGCCATCTATCAATCTCTCGTTCATATTAACTCCAGTAATATATCCAATGCTCTTATAATTACCGATTCCCTCAGTTCCATCCATACCATTAACCAACTGTACACGAAGCATCCAATTGCTGTCCTAATTAAAAAAGAACTAGCTACCATTCAAAACAACAACCATATTGTACAATTCCTATGGGTTCCTTCACACATTGGCCTCCAAGGAAATGAAGCGGCGGATCGGACAGCCCAACAAGCCAGGGACAGTGAAACCGCGAGTGAAGTGAGAGATGTAGTTCTTAATGATTTAAAATCATTTATTAAAGTGAAAGTCGAAAGTCTGTGTCAAAACCAGTGGGACAGTTCAACTTCAAAACTTCGCGAAGTGAAAACGTTTGTAAAACCGTGGAAATCTCAAATTCACAACAGAACTCACCATGTCATTGTTACTCGTCTTCGTCTAGGACATACGCGACTTACCCACGGACACATAATTGGTCACACTAATCCCACTTTATGTGAAAACTGTAATATCCCACTAAGTGTTAAGCATGTACTTGCAGAGTGTCCAAAATACCAGTTGCAGAGACAGAACAACCACATCATCGGATCAACAAGTGAAATCTTAGGAGAAAATTGTAAAATTGAACACTTGGTAAAATTCCTTAAAGATATCAATGTATTTAAACAAAATCTAACATTTGTAAATAAATTACCTTATGTATATGTCGCTAATAACCTCCGCGGTTGATGCGACTATTTTGTAAAATAAAAAAAAAATTTATTATTCAATAAAGTATTTTAATAGGGATCTAAAAAGTAAGAAGAAGGTTAAGAAGGGCAAGAGAAAATTAAGCATCTTATCACATTTATAATTTTTAGGATTAAGTATGATCTATTTTTGGATTTCTTCATAAAAACAATGAAGGGATGTTTTTTTATTTCATGCACATACATATATGTAATAAGTAATTAAAGCCATTCCTTAACCTTTTCTTATCTTTTGAATTGTACTTAAGATCTCGATTAATATATTTCATGCTATCAAATAATTTAAGCCGAATAAATAATTTTACAACATATATTTTTGGAAAATCAGGGCATGGGTGGGTAAATTCTATTTTTTCCATTATATTAAAAAGTTTATGGGAGACTCCCTGTTGTCTACAGATCTCTTCAAACTTAGTTTTAAAAATGTGTTCTAAGTCATAAATATATTAAAAAAAAATCAGGAGGATACTGTAATGCTACATGAATCATTTTTGTGGGGTTGTAAGTTTTATATATTAACAAAGAATTCACATCTAAAGATTCACGCTGTGTCTGGTAATTTTCACAACTGTCACAGTTACTATGCCCATTAAGTGATTTTTAAGATATCCACAAACATAAGTAAAAGCATTTTCTGTGGGAATATTTTCTCTCCTGTAGCTGGTGTCTGAAATGGGTTTTGGTTGATTTTGTCTATCAAATATTGTTATTTAACACCCAGTAAAAAATTGATTTAAGTCATTCATGCAATTCATACTTCCTGAATGTAAATATGTTTACCAGTACAAAGCCCTTGAAAATTTAATGGTGTTGGGTTACACAATTACCAACCTGTTGCCTGATACTGCCAAAAAGTTTTCTAAACAGTATTTATTTATGCATCTAGTTTTTAAATAAATAAAGACCAGTTTTGCCAACATGTCCCAAAACTATTAATTGTTAATAGCCTACAAGTATTAATTGTTATTTTCCAACATTTATGCAATTTAATTCTTTTTGACATATCTTAATTATGTGAATTCATTATTTTAAGCTTTTTCATGAACTATAAACTATCGTATAAAAAATTAATTTTGTATTTATTGGGATTTCACAAAGAATTTGAATCTAAAATATCATACAAATTCTCTAACCTTTCTTTGACCTCTACTGTACCAAATGCATCTGCAGGAAGAGCACTTAAAGTCATATTTTATATGTGTTCATTCCACAAGCCACGTGCTGTGTTTAAAAAGTTGAGAATCCAATACTCACAAAAACTTACATAAAGTACTTTTATTAGCAAAGCTAAATTAAATTTAATAAACTATGTTTCATTAAATTGTTTCTGTAGTTTGTATAAAACAATAACTTAGGTCAAATATATAAAACAATTTATGACTGACTACTTGAAATTCAGGATTTTCAGGAGTAACATTATATAATTTAGCTAATTCAAAAAGTTTGATCCAATATCACTTGAAATTGTTTCAACATTCAAGGTAATGCTTGATAATTGACAATACACTCTTCATAATAGGTTTACATTCTTTTGATTATACTTGCGTTCCAACAAAAAAAAGCTAAAGGCTGCTTTCATATGAAATATAAGCTTCTGACCATAATGATCAAAACGTTTCCATATATTCATAAAATACGTTAGACTTTAGGGACATTTCATCGATACATAAAATGCAGGCTTGTCTTGTTCTAACATTGTCCGTGATGATATTTTCCAAATCGAACGTTCGCTATCTTTGTCATACAACGCACTCAGTCGAACAGAATGTAGTGACAAGAAGTGACAAACAACGCTATGAAATATTTGACACGGCTTCAGGAATATTTGCTTTGAATGGGGTTTGTATGTTGATTGTCTAGTCACAGATTGAGTTGTTTATTAAATAATATTGATTGTGTATTTGATACATAATTGATTTAAGGCGTGAAATTAATAAAAAGTTATTTATTGTTTATTATTTATGGAAGATCCAAGCAGAGAATACACCAATATATATAGTGGTTTGAATATATATATATATATATATATATATATATATATATATATATATATATATATATATATATATATATACGTCTTCATATCAAGGCGAGATCCGACTAAATCGAGGACAACCCGAGATCCACCAATAGGAAATTAATTATTGGAGTATATTGTTCATAAGTATCTTTATAATTAACATATTAATCATGGCACACTTAGAGGGGAAAAGATTTTTGTACTTAAATTTTTCTGATAAATTTACAGCGAAACGAGATCCGTCGCTGAAAAGTAAAGGGGAGGACTTATATACGAAATTTTAGATATTTACCGTTCAACGCGAGATCACACACTGATGCCAGCTCTAAAGAGTATTAGTCGAGCGGTTGGAGCTCGTGTTGTATTGTATATTTCCCACGATATAAAGATATATAATGGGCGTAACTTTTAAGTATCGCTTCTTTTGTGTCTTTAAAGTCTACGATTGACCTTTCAGAAAGTCCCTTAGTTTTATTACATACATAAGGGTGTGAAAAAAGAAAAAGAATACTTGACAAATAATAACCATTTAATAATGATAATTATTTGCAATACAATATTTTAAAACTATACATTAATATTCTTAAAAAACACTTACTACGAAACCAAAATGTAATTATTATATTCTTAAATAATACAAATTGTTACAAAATAATTATTTAAATGATTGCTTGCTTTAAAAATACATTACAAGAAAGTAAAATTTTTTTCGTACTTCCGGGCCTAAAGTGACAACTTCACTCCCTTGTGACAGGTACTAAAGTGTCACATTTAATCCCTCCGGGATTAAATATTGACGAAACTCCCGGAACG